>NW_026512821.1:0-30000 GCF_027579735.1 Bombina bombina
GTTGAAATGTAGCAAAACAGGAAACAGCACTCTCTGGACTTAAGTAAAAAACAAGTAGTTTATTCAGTAACGTTTCGGGGAATGCTCCCCTTCATCAGATGAAGGGGAGCATTCCCCGAAACGTTACTGAATAAACTACTTGTTTTTTACTTAAGTCCAGAGAGTGCTGTTTCCTGTTTTGCTATATACCTATACCTATATATCTATATCTATACCTATATATCTATATCTATACCTATATATCTATATATATATATATATATACATATATATATATATATATATATATATATATATATATATATATATACATATATATATATGTGTGTGTATATATATATATGTGTGTGTATATATATATATAATGTGTGTGTATGTGTGTGTATACATATATATATATATATATATATATATATATATATATATATATATATATATATATATATATGTGTGTGTGTATATATATATATATATATATGTATATGTATGTATATATATGTGTATATATATATATATATATATATATATATATATATATATATATATATATATATATATATATATATATATATATATATATGATGAAGGAAGGCACTCACTGGTCTTTAATTCAAAAGAAAACTTTTAATAAGCGTAACGTTTCGGGGACACACTCCCCTTCCTCAGACAACAAACAAACTAAAAGTGACTAGACATATAAAGCCAAACAAACCCCTCCCAGTGAAAATTGCGCCAAAACTTTTGGCTAGGGGCTACAAATGGGACTATCTCTTGGAATGCATGAAGGAACAAGAAGATCCCAAGGAGGGACATACAAGAGAGGACACTCGAAGGATGACATTTGTAACCAGATACTGCCCAGATGTAAAGAACATTGGACAGTGTCTGAGGACCCACTGGCATATCATCAAGAATGACACAGGTCTCCCATTTAGCGAATGGGACAGTCCAAGAGTGGGATTCAAGAGAAACCGCAATTTGAGAGACCAACTGGTGATAACGGATCCCAAACATTGCTATGACAGAAAAACCTGGTTATCCTCCAGCAAGAAGGGATGCTATCGGTGTAGTGGCTGCACTACCTGTCATGCGATGATCCCGGGGGCCACCTTCCATCATCCCTACACAAATGTAACTTTTAAGATGCAGCATTACTTGACATGCACCACGACATATGTGGTCTATTTAATTAATTGCCCATGCGGCCTATTCTATGTAGGGAAAACAGTGGATGACATCCGTACACGCATGGCAAATCATCGGTCGGCCATCAGAACAGCCATTAAAAACCATGGGAGTGAACAACCGGTGGCACACCACTTTGCAATTAGTGGGCACAACGTACAGGATCTAAGGTTTAAGCTGATAGACCATGTCCCCATTCCCTCCAGGGGTGGGGACCGGGACAATAAACTATTGCAAGTAGAATCCAAGTGGATCTTTTGTCTTAACACCCTACGCCCGAAGGGACTGAATGTGAACTTAGACTGGCATTGTTTCCTATGAGCAATTGTGGAACTCCATGGAATTCAAGTGGATGCATTTGAAAAAGACAGATCACAAGACATATTGTATGACTTCATCATTTTGAGCTCCACCCATGAGAGTTGATGATCCATTCATTTCTACACCTTACCTCCTCTTTTCTGCTATCTTGTTTTTCTCCCTCTTACTTATCCTTCTCTTTCTGCATTTCGTCTGATTTTATTTTTCTATTTTGTTTTCTTCCTCTCTTGTTCTCTTAGCCTTTTTTGGTCTGCGGGACTTTTCTTTTTCTTTTCTTTTTTTCCTTTCTTCTTTCTTTTTTCTTTTCTTTTATTTGTCGTTTCACATGGGAGGATCTTGGTTCTTTTTGCTCTTTTTGTGCTGTTCTGCCTTAGATTTTATTATTTGAGCACATATTATTTTATATCATTCTCCTTTATTTCACTTTAGCTTATTCTTCTGTATATTTTATTGTAGTTTGTTTATGTATATTCACCGCCTCTATCTTATTTTATTTTATCATTATTTCTACTTTTATTTCAGTTTTATTTTTATTTTTACTTTCATGTTTATTTTTATGTTTATTTTTATGTTAAACTTTGATTTTACTCTATAGGTAATGTGTAGGTGATCTAGCTTAGTGCATTTGGTACACTAATTTTTATCTCATTACGTGTATTGTTCACAATTTTGGCCCAGTCTGCTTTATTTGCAATGCTGACACGTATTGTTTGGGTTTATAGGGACCAGAGTTAGAGATTTACCCGTATAGTTGGCATACAATGGCAATATAATATAGACTGCTTGGAGTCATTCTGACTCAGCATAGAATTTATTTATATTGGGTAGTGCTGGGTCATGTCAGTAAGGGCATTTCTCGTTGCCGGAATCTGTCTAATAGCGTGTAGTGTCACTATGACAACCGGGTATTTAGCTTACACGCAGCCCAATGATGTCATCACACTGAGCCTGCAGCTTGCGTCTCAGACACACATCGGGCGGCCACGCTGTCATCTCAGGCATGCTGTGTTTGTGCTACGGCTTTGTAAACAATTTTCCTATCAGGTGGGTCCCGCATAAGTTGTTAGTGATGTGTTATTGTGTATCCTCTAGCATTGGTTAGAGACACTAGCCTCAGATTGCATGTATAATCGTTTTATCTTTGCCACATAAGGCTATTTGATTAATCTTTATATTACGCCAGGTTTTGAAGTAATAACATGCCATAATCTGGTAACTCTGCCTATGACATCTACCAATAATGACACTCTTCGATTAGATTGCTGCACTAGTTGGTGTTTTTAGATTCTCCAGGGGGCTGGCAATGCACTCATTTTTCATACATTTCTCATACATTTTGATACAAACACTATTACACCATTACACTTTTTCAGTGATACAATGTATGTGTTAGGGGACACACAGATATCTATTTATGCACTTCACTTACCTTGAAAGCAGGAGGATTCACATGTTATTTTAACCCCTTAACGACCGGCGACGTATGCCATACGTCGTCAAACAAAAAAGCAATTAACGACCGAGGACGTATGGCATACGTCGTCTGTTTAACAGAGCACTGGAAGCGATCGAAATCGCTTCCAGCTGCTCTAACAGTATTGCAGGCTTGCCTTGAGGTCTAGGCATCCTGCAATACTGTTTCCGAGTGCCGGGACCGGATTGATCACTCCCCCACGAGTGATCACTTCCGGTTTCGCTCCACGTGGAGCCCGGCAGTGTTTCAGAGCATCGGAAGCGATCGGACACGCTTCCGATGCTCTGCTTGTGTGCTAAGTGCCTCGGTGGGTCGAGGCACTTAGTTGGTTATTAAATAAAAGTAATAATTAAAAAAAATAAAGAACCAAAGGCTCTTTTCAGAGCCATTAACCCCTAGCTTGCCAGTGATCACTATATATCACTGGCAGTAACATAGGTGCACTTTTTTTTTGCTGCATTTTGCTGTCTGCATTTTTTTAGGGGTTAATTTTGTTGTTGTAATTTTTTAAAAACCCAAAGGCTCTTTTCAGAAACATTTAGTTAATTTAATTTAATTTTCAGAGCCATTAACCCCTAGCTTGCCAGTGATCACTATATATCACTGGCAGTAGCATAGGTGCACTTTTTTTTGCTGCATTTTGCTGTCTGTGCATTTTTTTAGGGGTTAATTTTGTTGTTGTAATTTTTAAAAACCCAAAGGCTCTTTTCAGAAACATTTAGTTAATTTAATTTTCAGAGCCATTAACCCCTAGCTTGCCAGTGATCGCTATAAATCACTGGCAGTAGCATAGCTGTACTTTTTTGCTAGTTAATTTAGTTAATTAATTTAGTTAATTTAATTTTTTTTAGTAATTGTTTTCTGTGACAGATACAAAAATGTCACAGAAAAGATATAGTGCTGAGGAGGCGTATGCCATCCTTGCGTCAGAGTCAGATGCCTCTATTTCTGACTCAGACCCCAATTTTGACCCTGCCATGTGCTCAGATACATCACTAGATGCAGTCTCAACTGATAGTGATGTATCTGTGGCTGCTAGCCCCCCTGCCAGCCCCCCTGCTAGCCCCCCTGCCAGAAGGAGGCGTGTTGCTGCCATTGCTGCTGAAGAGTGGGTAACGCCTCATCTCCAGGGGCCAGATATCCCACCCTTCACAGCAAATGCTGGCATAAATATAGATGTGGCAGATTTTAGCCCCCAGCAGTTTCTGGAAGTGTTTCTGGGCGATGATATATTGGGGAACATTGTCGCCCAAACTAATTTATATGCCCATCAGTTCCGTGCTGCAAAGCCTGGAACATATTTGGCAAAGCAGCAATGGGCCCCCATCAATGTGACAGAATTCAAAAAATTCTGGGCATTGACTATGCTGATGGGCATCATAAAGAAACCCTCCATTCGCTCCTACTGGAGTACTAGCCCCATCTGCTCTACCCCCATTTTCTCCCAGACTATGTCGAGGAAGAGGTATGAAATGATTCTGCATTTCATGCACTTCAGCGACAACAGCCTGTGCCCCCCTAGGGAGCATCCCCAATTTGACAGGCTGTATAAAATCCGCCCCCTGATAACCCACTTTTCTGCCAGGTTTGCAGAGGCTTATACACCTGGAAGGAATATATGCGTTGATGAATCCCTAATGAAGTATAAGGGAAGGCTGGGATTCAAGCAGTATATTCCTTCCAAACGCTCCAGATATGGGGTAAAGGTGTATAAGCTCTGTGACAGCGAGACTGGGTATACTCAGGCCTTCCGGGTGTATGAGGGAAAGGATAGCCACCTTGACCCTCCAGGTTGCCCAGAACATATGGGAACCACTGGCAAGATTGTCTGGGACCTGATATTACCCCTAATGAACAAAGGGTATCACTTGTACTTAGACAATTTTTATACAAGTGTCCTTTTGTTCAAGCTACTGTATTGCTTTGATACAGTAGCTTGCGGTACAATTAAAAAGAACCGCGCAGGTTTCCCAGGACAGCTTGTACGCACCCGGCTAAGAAGGGGGGAGACCTCAGCTCTGCGCCAAGAGGAGCTGTTGGCACTGAAGTACAGAGACAAGAAGGATGTATACCTTCTTACCACCATCCACACAGAGAGGACGGTGGCGGTTTCTGTACGTGGCAGAGCTGAGATCATAAGGAAGCCAGTGTGCATCAAGTCTTATAACCGGCATATGGGTGGGGTTGATCTGGCTGATCAGCTGCTGCAGCCCTACCTTATTATGCGGAAGACAAGGGCCTGGTACAAAAAGGTTGCAATTTACCTAATGCAGATTGCAACCCACAACGCTTTTTTGTTGTTCAAAAAAGCAAACCCCAGAGTTAAAAAGACTTTTTTACAGTTTCAGCTCCAGATTATTACGGGGATTTTGTACCATGATGCACCTGCTCCCCGGGCGGTGATGGGAGAGAGCAGAGTTGGGGCTACCCATTTTATTTTTAAAATCCCCCCTACTGCCACAAAGCAGAAACCACAAAAAAAATGCAGAGTCTGTACCAAGAGGGGGAAGAGAAGGGACACCATATATCACTGTCCTGATTGCCCTGGTCAGCCTGCACTCTGCATTGGGGACTGCTTCAAGCGGTACCATACAATGGTCAATTTTTTAAAAAATAAATACATTTGCTGTTACATATATATATATATATATATATATATATATATATATATATATATATATTTTTTTTTTGGTTATGTTTACAGTTAGATATTTTTTTGTTTTTTTTACTTTTACTGTGCCAGATTTTTACATTTCACTACTCTATTTTTTTCTAAAATTGGGCCTGTTTTTTTTTTAACCAAAACCCCTGTCAAACCTATGCATGGGGGACATAGGTGTTCTCAGGGTGCCTTGCAGAAAACAACCTGAAGTATGTTTTTGTAATAACTTACAACAGTCTCTCCTAAATTATAGTCAAAAAGCAATGTGTCTGTAAAAATGAAAATGGAAAAATTACCACCATACATTTTCTCCAATTTTTTGGGCTAAAACGGTTGCTTCAAAGGCATCAAAGCACACCATATACAATACCTTGGGGTGTCAACATTTAAAAAATATACACTTTCATGGCAATAAATAAAAGTGGGGTATGCGATAGGCCCCAAACTAAAGATAGGCCTATCAGAAGAAATACTCTCATTTTTAATAACTAAAATCACAAGTCATAAAATTGTAACATAACCTTCCCAAAATCCTGGCAAACCTATGCATGGGGGGCATAGGTGTACTCAGGGTGCCTTGCAGAAAACAACCTGAAGTATTCTTTTGCAATAACTTACAACAGTCTCTCCTAAATCATAGTAAAAAAGCAATGTGTCTGTAACAATGAAAATTGAAAAATTACCACCATATACTTTCTCCAATTTTTTGGGCTAAAACGGTTGCATCAAAGTCATCAAACCACTCCATGTATAATACCTTGGGGGGTCAACTTTTTAAATATAATCACATTTATGGAAAACAAATAAATTGGGGTATGTTAAAAGACCCCCAAAAAAGACGATAGGCAAAGAAAATATGTTAAATGTGAAAAAAAATCACAAACACATGTCAGACATTTGGCATTGCACCGCCCAAACAAGCCACCAAACCTATGCATAGGTGGTATCACTGAACTCAAGAGATGTTGGTGACCACATATTGGTGTCTTCTTTGGTAGTAACACATAACAGGAGCTGTGAATCCATGTCTAAAGTACAATGTATGTGAAAAATAACACAAAGAAATGAATGCCCAATAGTTTGACAAAGACTAGTGGTTGAATTAGTGTATGGAAAGTGTTAAAACACCTGCATTTGAAATACCCTAGGATGTCTACTTTTCAAAAATATATGGTTTTATGGGGGTAAATTACATTGGCCGGCTTCAGAAATGTCTTAAATAGAACATGGGTGCATGGGATGTGAAAATGGGAAGTGTAAAAAATGGAATGCGCTTCTTAAAAATAAGGCCTTCTAGCCCCCAGAGAACCCAACACACCTATACATGGGTGGTATCACTGTACTCAGGAGATGTTGTTGAACACATATTGAGGTGTTTTTTGGCAGTAACACATAACAGGAACTGAGAATCCATGCCTAAAGTACAATGTGTGTGAAAAATAACACAAAAAAATGACTACCCAAAAGTTTGACAAAGACTGGTGGTTAAATAAGTTCATGGAAAGTGTGAAAATACCAGCATTTCAAATACCCTAGGGGGTCTACTTCTCAAAAATATATGGTTTTATGAGGGTAAATTTCATTGACCGGCTTCAGAAATGTCCCAAATAGGACATGGGTGCATGATGACCGATGTGAAAATTCCAAGTTGAAAAACTGGAATGCGCTTCCTAAAAATAAGGCCTTCTAGCCCCCAGAGAACCCAACACACCTATACATAGGTGGTATCACTGTACTCAGGAGATGTTGTTGAACACATATTGAGGTGTTTTTTGGCAGTAACACATAACAGGAACTGAGAATCCATGCCTAAAGTACAATGTGTGTGAAAAATAACACAAAAAAATGACTACCCAAAAGTTTGACAAAGACTGGTGGTTGAATTAGTGCATGGAAAGTGTTAAAATACCAGCATTTGAAATACCCTAGGGTGTCTACTTTTCAAAAATATATGGTTTGATGGGGTTAAATTCCATTGGCCAGCTTCAGAAATGTCCCAAATAGGACATGGGTGCATGATGACCGATGTGAAAATTCCAAGTTGAAAAACTGGAATGCGCTTCCTAAAATTAAGGCCTTTTAGCCCCCAGAGAACCCGACACACCTATACATGGGTGGTATCACTGTACTCAGGAGATGTTGTTGAACACATATGAGGGTGTTATTTGGCAGTAACCCTTAATATTATCAGTAAATGTATTCTTAAATTGCTATTTTGTCAAAAAATCAAATTATTTTTTTTTCCCCCCCCAAACTTTGGCATAGATTGGTGGTAAAATGGTTGCATGAAAAAAGTCAAAATACCCCAAGTTTAATACCTTAGGTTGTCTTCTTTTAAAAAATATATACATTTGAAGGGTTATTCAGGGATTCATGACAGATATTGGTGTTACAATGTAACTATCGCCAATTTTGAAAAAACATGGTTTTAAAATAGCAAAGTGCTACTTGTACTTATTGCCCTATAACTTGCAAAAAAAGCAAAGAACATGTAAACATTGGGTATTTATAAACTCAGGACAAAATTTAGAAACTGTTTAGCATTGGTATTTTATGGTGGTTGTAGATGTGTAAGAGATTTTGGGGCTCAAAGTTAGAAAGTGCATTTTTTTTCATTTTTTTCCTCATATTTTATATTTTTTTTTATAGTAAATTATAAGATATGATGAAAATAATCATATCTTTAGAAAGTCCATTTAATGGCGAGAAAAACAGTATATAATGTGTGGGTACAGTAAATGAGTAAGAGGAAAATTACAGTCAAACACAAACATCGCAGAAATGCAAAAATAGCCTTGGTCCCAGATGGTCAACAAATTGAAAAGTGGTCTGGTCACTAAGGGGTTAATCTATTTATATGATATGGTTTCACTATACTTGTCTGTCCCGTTCACTATATATGGCTATATGTATAGATTGATTTATAATAGAAGTTTGTTCACATGTGTTGATATAATGCCTAGTATGACTTTTAATATGTCTCTTATATTTATGAGTGTGGAGATTACATAGGCTGATTTAATAACAATGAATAACACTCATCACATGATTAGAATGTTGTTGAGGATCACTATGGTAACAGTTTTGGCGCAATTTTCACTGGGAGGGGTTTGTTTGGCTTTATATGTCTAGTCACTTTTAGTTTGTTTGTTGTCTGAGGAAGGGGAGTGTGTCCCCGAAACGTTATGCTTATTAAAAGTTTTCTTTTGAATTAAAGACCAGTGAGTGCCTTCCTTCGTGTATATTTAACTGCTGGCACCCTGGCATCAAGATTTGTAAGTGAGAGTGCTCTCTATCTACCTATGTGTGTATGTATATATATGTGTATGTATAATTATACACACACACAGTAGTTCTCAAAATTTCAAGTCCTAAGCTACTAGCCAGGACAAAATGGTACTTGCCACTTCTAATCCCACCCACGGCACACCTACTACTTCACCCCTCTTTGCATAAGTTTAGCCATTGTGAAACATTTTGTAATATTGTGTTTATTTTATACCAAATGAAATAATGCTACATACAGTAATACATTAACAAAAATAAGTGCATAGCAGTAAGAAACATCAACTAGATGTTCCGGGGAAGAAAACGGCTGGATAGGAAAAGGACGTTTTTGAACTTAGTGCTGACAGTCATGGAAGGTGATAGCAGACCTGGAGATTTTTTTTTATTTTTTTTTAATAATCTCTCTCATCTCGCTAACTTTTTCTCAACTTCCTCCTCTCTTCATTTTCTCTTTTTATCCTCTCCCTTCTGTTTCGGACCATATCTTTTCACACTTTCTTTCCCCTCTCTCATATCTCTTTACTTTTTTTTTTTTTCTCCACTTTCCCTTTGCACTAATATTCCTTTAGATAATAGTTTTAGTATGTAGCCCAAAATGTGTGTTTGTCAGTGCTGCAATAGGAATGTACATTCTGCAAATACAATGTGCCATCTTTGCTGCTTACAATATGCTACCAGACTTCAGACTCAGCATTCACTAACTTTCACTCGCCACCGTTAAATTTCACCTGGAAATTTTGGGCAGATATAGATATTCTTTATCATTGTACATAAAGTGACATACGAATACAAATCTAAATTTTTTTTAATTACTTTTTTTTTTTTTTTTTTTTTAATACAAATCGTTAATTATCAATATAAAAAAATTAATTATCAATATAAAATCTTCATTTTTGGATTTACACTTTTTTTTTTTTTTTTGGAAATACAATAGTTTTTTTTTCATTGGGAAGAATTTTTTTTTTTTTTTTTGGGAATTACACTTCCAGGATGCGTCAAAGCACTGTAAAAAATAAATCTAGTTCCTATTTTACTAAAGGATATGTGATGTCACAGCATTCACTTCAGTAGTTTGCCTGGGGAAAAAAAATACAGCTCTTGAAAGCAAAAGAGCAGTTATGAGTGGCACGCTAACTTTTGTGTGCAAGCAAAAAGGAGTTTATCGCGGCTCTTTGCACATATCGGAAGTAGCGTGCATATTGCCAGTTTAAAGTAAACGCAATCGCTTAAGCTCAATAGAATTTAACGTGCGTCTGGATAGTGTGACTTCAGAGCTCTGGTTAACAGTTACCCTTGACTAAAAATTTGCACAGAACACAATTATATTTAAAAGTACAGTTACACTGATAACACTATCAAATAACATTTAAAAAAAAATTGCAATAAAAAGTTATAAGGGCTCAAAGATATGAGGTATCCGGTGTTAGAGAAAAAGGCATGCAAAGAGCTTTTACATAGATATACATATGTATTTATAAATGTATATGTGTATTTTAGAGCTGCAACAACTAATCTGCATAATAGATAATAATCGTTTATGAAAATAGTTGTCAACGAATCTCATAATCGATTAGTTGGTTTGCAATTAGTTGGTCTGTGCACAGAACCAGCTGATTTACTCCAATGAGCTCCTGCAAATGATATTGTGTTTTATGGTTATGCCCTTAGCCTAAAGGATGTCTACAGACATTTTACTTTTCACTTTTTCAGGACACTAAAAGTTTCTTTTTAAGTTTACAACTACTCCTGGCTTATGTGCAACCTAGAAATACAATAGGAGTCGTCATTTGGATTGTTGATATTAAATCAGTTGATTTTGGACTATGCTTTACATAATACAGTGCCAAACTTGTTATTTACACCTAACCCTAGATTGATGGCATTTGTTATTTAAAATGATGTCACTATTAACTGTTTGCAAATATTTTTGCGGATCGCTTGCTATTGCTGATTTTATGTACTCTATAGATAAATGTGTTAGGCTGTGTCCTGTTACTGATATATAGACTTTAGCCCTTTTGCCTTTTTTTTTTTTTTTTTTTATATTTTTAATTAATTGGAATATGTACCAAATTCAACCGCTGTAAGTATATATCTGTTCTTGTAAGAGTGGACTAGATATTTTTTCCCCTTAACCTTATAGCTGGTTGTTTGCCATTGCATATAGATATTCAAGATATTTTTATGTCAGAATGAAGTGCAGGCTATAATTGTTAAGAGGCCCCTTGCATTGGGGGAGAGCTAACAAAGATAAATAGCCCACCTTGGTGAAATTGACAAAACCCTACTTATGCATCTCAGGCACCTCAACACCATCTGAGCGCCTTTCTCTGCTGCAGGCAAAATAGCTGCAAAAAAGAGAGCCAGCCTCAGCCCAGGAGCATGTGGTCATGTTGACATTTTTGCATTTCAATGCAAAGTTTCTGAAAGAGTGAATAACAGAATGTTATAAACAGTGATAGTTCTACCTCTTACTATTTCTACCTTTTTTCAAACAGTTTGTGGTTTTTGGTTTGCTTAATTATAAAAATGTGTTCTGCTGTTTAAACATTGGACCAACAGTTCTGTTAATGTAAAGTCGTAGTCTGAAGTTTATATTTATAACACTCAGTATGTGGATTTTTATTTTAAATATAGGAAAAAAATGATTTTTTTTTCTCAGATTAATCAAAAAAATAATCGGCCGATTAATCGATTATGAAAATAATCGTTAGTTGCAGCCCTAGTGTATTTACAAACCTATAAACACACATACACACGCATATATACTTGCGTTTGAGCCCTTTGCATATTTATGGGATATTCAAATTTAATAATGGTTGTAACAATGTATTTACTGTAAATATTTCACCTTCCAATGTTCTTCACATAGGGGAATATGTTCTTTGTATTTTTAAACTAAAATATATATATATATATATATATATATATATATATATATATATATATATTCTGTACCTTTAGATATATATTTTGCAAAAAACACAAACAATATATGAGAGAGATATATGAGAGATCTATAGGTGAGTGTGTGTGTAAATATGTATGTATGTGTGTGTGTGTGTGTACATAGATATATACATATGAATAAATAGAAAATATTCTATGTGAAATATTCATATTTCATGTCGGGTTAGCGCACTAGAGAAAACGCGGTCGGCTCCATTGTAGCCATGTGGGAAATACATTAACACGGCCATGTATATGTGGCCCTCGGTTTACAACGGTTCAATTTGCACCGTTTCAACCTTTTTTTCCAGTCATGTGACTGCTATTGAAAAGCATTGAGAAGCAGTGCATTGATTAAAATAGCCAGTAGATGGAGCTGTCCACTTGTGTTGCAGCAAAGCCAAGCAAGCTGAAATTAATCAGTTTAACCAGACCTGAGCTATCGAGCAGATTTCTCTATAAATCAGTCCAGATTGGAATGCATAGAAAGAACTGTTTGCAGAAAAATGCAAGTGAAATCTGTGTTGTGTGATTATTTTATTAGGTTTATAATGCTATTTAGCATTAAAAGTCTTCATTTCAAAGCTTTAAAAATAATGTATTAGGTGTTACTTATGACAATTTTGAGAAGGGCCTGGAACCTAACTCCCTCACTTCCCATTGACTTACATTATAAACTGTGTTTCAATTTACAACGGTTTCGATTTACAACCATTCCTTCTGGAACCTAACCCCGGCGTAAACTGTGGGCTGTGTGTGTGTGTGTGTGTGTGTATGTATGTATATAATAACTAATTTATGATATTAAAATACAAAATTCTTTCTAAACATTAATATTTAATACCAGTATACTTACTACATTCTAAATAAAGCTTTAGAATATCTTTGATATAAATATAAAAGTATGAAATAACCATTTATACGTTACCAGATTAAATTGAAGTTCACCTCATAAATTAAGAGAGATATTTTGCAATATGGATAAAAAGGTAGCCCGATTGTGCTTATAGTTAAGTTATCAGTCAAAATTTTAGCCAGCAAAGACCCCTTTTTTCTCCTATGCATGAGCCTTTCAAGTGATAGGCCCCTCCTCTATTTTGTAATCATTGGTGAATGTTTGTATATGCACCACGGTGCTATCTCTGATAGGCCCTAACGCATTGGCTTTCTATACATATGGTTATCTGATACTATAATTCCCCTTGGTTGCAATTCTCGCATAAACCATCAGAGTGCAGCAGACAACTATAAATGCACTTTCATTATCAATATTGCCAACAGTCTAGCACAATGCTTTCCAAACTGTGTCGTGACACATCAGTGTGTCGGCTGCAGTGTGTAAGTGTCCCTGCTTCAGCTCACATTTTTTTTTAATTCAATTTTTTTTTTGGTTTCCGACTTTCCGCCTGCTACGCATATCACATGGTTGATACCTAGTGGGTCACAGATCATCTTAACCTATTGGTGCAGCTCAGTGGGAACTGTAACTATTCCCATTGGTGGCACATTGGCTCCTGACTGCACGTGTAGTCTCCTCAATCGGCTCGTAACTGCACGTGTAGTCGGTAAGTGGGACAGCAGTGTGTTTGCAGCACGGGCAGTAGTCAGTCGGACTCGCAGAGCTCTGAGGGCGGCAGCTTAAACGTAGAGCTGAAGTCAAAGTAGGTTTTTTGCAGCTAGCTCCCAGTAGTGCATTGCTGCTCCTGCTCTTGATATATGGATGGGAAGTGGAATCTTAAAAATGCTTGATGATAAAATGCGAGTATCTTTATCTAATATTCCACCAAATATTCAGAAACGTGTTCATCTCATCAACCTCATACATCCCATTAAAATAGTAAGTAGCTATTGGTGTTATTAAACTTTTTTTTTAATTCTAGCACAAACATACTGTTACTTGTAAATAAATTTCATTATTATATAATTTATGTATGTGTCTATCTCTTAAAACAAGTTAAACCTCCTGTTTGCTAGTACAACTGAATTACTGTGTCGCAAAATGATGTAGGTCTAAAAAGTGTGTTACCAACGTGAAAAGTTTAGAAAGCTCTGGTCTAGTATCTAACCTTTAAAATATTTATTAAATAGACTTTAGTTTCCAGCATTAATAGCTTACATGTTTAAAGGGACAGTCTACACCTATATCAACATTAGCCCATAACTTAACACATAATCGTGTTCCGATTGTCATAACTCACCGCCTCTACCCTAACGAGTCTGCTACACAAGCGGAGTTATTCAAAATCAAAAGTTTGATTTTAATTGTTAGAAATGGCCACCCAGCTCCACCTACAAACTACATCATAGACTGTCTTAATTTCAATGCTCCAATCAAAAGTGGATCACCGGTTAAAAATGTGTCTAACAGTTTCGCGAATGTGCACCAGCAGAGGAACAAAAAAATCCGGAACAAAAACACATGCTCAATTTGCACACGGATCGATTTATTGGTAAAATGGCTGCTCTCTTATTTAAGATGCGCGAGGAAGGAAGGTAGCTGGAAGCGCAATATACATTGAGACCAATTAAAACATTAAAATATTACCGATATCGCTAAACGGATTCCTTTATGAGGATGTAACGGAGGATTAAAAAAAACATAGGCTTGGCTATTTTCCAGCTGCGCAGACGGACTTCCGCTTACTCACTTCCATAAAGATGCGCAGGCGTGTTTAGAGGGTAATTACGTCACTTGGTGTTACGTGCACAAGTATGAGCTACAAAGAGAAGATGACTACAAGGTAGGAGGAGAAGGGATTGGGCAGAGTTTGTCGGCCATTTCTAACGATTAAATTCAAACTTTTGATTTAGAATAACTCTGTTTGTGTAGCATACTCGTTAGGGTAGAGGGGGGAGTTATGACAATCGGAACACGATCTAAGGTATGGGCTAATGTTGATATAAGTGTAGACTGCCCCAATAATATAGATGTTTTTTTAAACTATTTACCCTGAGTATTTCAAGATTAAACATGAATATACTCCACTTATAATATCTTAAAAATGCGTTTTAAATCTTTTCATAGAAAATGATTTTTAAAGGATTATAATACCTTCATCATGGACTCAATTACTTTCTCAGTTATCATCTTAATATCACATACATACCTTGAGATCAGTAATCTTATGTAATTTCACATAATTATACCTATATTGGACTATTATCCCATATTAATATAAATATTTCATATCTGTTTATCTCTTGCTGAGTGTACCACTATACTCCTGGAAAAATCAAGAAGATGTTATTTGTTTCATACATCTTTAAAATAAGGTTATACAGTTGTTTAATTTATTACAAACCTGAAATGCATTTCTCAGATCCATGTGTATACATAATACATGTCCTGTATTATGGTTTTTGGTAATGTTGCTAAGCAATTATAGTAAGACAGGCGTTAAGGCATATTTATGATTATATGGCGTGTGTATAAATACACACTATGGAAAATATCTATTTAAGCAAAGATGATTAAAACTCTCCAGAACCAACCTATTGTTTGCTTGCAGGAACAGAAGCATTCTTTAGCACCAAATCCTACTGAAAATCTTTCAGGGCATACTTTCATGCTTTGCCTGGACTTCTAGATCTAGGAATCCCAGCACCTCAGAAAGCAATTATAGTGACTACCAGGGCTGCCACTTGAAATTTTAGGGCCCCTTACTTAACCATTGATTCGCATCCCCCCCCCCTTTGACATGTGCAATTTTTGACCAAGTGACTAAAACTTATATATGCTTTATTCTTAAGTGTAGTCATACTTGGAAATGTTGTAAAGGTAGAAACACACTGATACACTGAAACACACACCCACACATAAGGATTCACATATAAACACTCTAGCAGACACACAAACACACAAACAATTTCAGACACAGACACTCAGCACTTGTTTACATTGACCTGACAAGTTAGGAGGTAGACTACAGTTTTGTCAAAAAAAGGAGATTTACAAGACGCGCCCCCCCCCCCCCCTCACAGCAAATGAAAGTGATCTACCGTCTGACTCAGGCACACACTGAAGTTCCAAGTCTGTCTCACACTGTGCATAGTGTTTTAGTGCACACTCAGAAATCCTCTCAAATGCTAATGCTTTATTCCTTGTAATGACATTTCCCACGCGCAATAGCACTCTGCTTTAGCACCCTCTGGTGGCTGCCAAAATTAATCAGGGGGTAAAAGGAGTCTTCCCTTTCACGCCCTGATGGTGGACCTGGTGACTACCATTAAAAAACAAACCAAAAAAATATTGCTAAGCAAATTGTTCATGTAGAGCCTAGTTGATATAGTGCATTATTTGGATAGTGTTTATTGTGATTTTATAACTTGTCACAATCTTTTAATATTGAGCAAAAAACTTTCTTAATCTTGAATGGATTTATCTGAAAACACTACAGTTATTTACACATAATTCTGACTAATTTAGTTTTTTGTAACCTTATTATGAGCTCTTTATGGAAATCTGACTGTTTTGCTTTCTCTATAAATCAGTCCAGATTGGAATGCATAGAAAGAACTGTTTGCAGAAAAATGCAAGTGAAATCTGTGTTGTGTGATTATTTTATTAGGTTTATAATGCTATTTAGCATTAAAAGTCTTCATTTCAAAGATTTAAAAATAATGTATTAGGTGTTACTTATGACAATTTTGAGAAGGGCCTGGAACCTAACTCCCTCACTTCCCATTGACTCACATTATATACTGGGTTTCAATTTACAACGGTTTCGATTTACAACCATTCCTTCTGGAACCTAACCCCGGCGTAAACTGTGGGCTGTGTGTGTGTGTGTGTGTGTGTGTATGTATGTATATAATAACTAATTTATGATATTAAAATACAAAATTCTTTCTAAACATTAATATTTAATACCAGTATACTTACTACATTCTAAATAAAGCTTTAGAATATCTTTGATATAAATATAAAAGTATGAAATAACCATTTATACGTTACCAGATTAAATTGAAGTTCACCTCATAAATTAAGAGAGATATTTTGCAATATGGATAAAAAGGTAGCCCGATTGTGCTTATAGTTAAGTTATCAGTCAAAATTTTAGCCAGCAAAGACCCCTTTTTTCTCCTATGCATGAGCCTTTCAAGTGATAGGCCCCTCCTCTATTTTGTAATCATTGGTGAATGTTTGTATATGCACCACGGTGCTATCTCTGATAGGCCCTAACGCATTGGCTTTCTATACATATGGTTATCTGATACTATAATTCCCCTTGGTTGCAATTCTCGCATAAACCATCAGAGTGCAGCAGACAACTATAAATGCACTTTCATTATCAATATTGCCAACAGTCTAGCACAATGCTTTCCAAACTGTGTCGTGACACATCAGTGTGTCGGCTGCAGTGTGTAAGTGTCCCTGCTTCAGCTCACATTTTTTTTTAATTCAATTTTTTTTTTGGTTTCCGACTTTCCGCCTGCTACGCATATCACATGGTTGATACCTAGTGGGTCACAGATCATCTTAACCTATTGGTGCAGCTCAGTGGGAACTGTAACTATTCCCATTGGTGGCACATTGGCTCCTGACTGCACGTGTAGTCTCCTCAATCGGCTCGTAACTGCACGTGTAGTCGGTAAGTGGGACAGCAGTGTGTTTGCAGCACGGGCAGTAGTCAGTCGGACTCGCAGAGCTCTGAGGGCGGCAGCTTAAACGTAGAGCTGAAGTCAAAGTAGGTTTTTTGCAGCTAGCTCCCAGTAGTGCATTGCTGCTCCTGCTCTTGATATATGGATGGGAAGTGGAATCTTAAAAATGCTTGATGATAAAATGCGAGTATCTTTATCTAATATTCCACCAAATATTCAGAAACGTGTTCATCTCATCAACCTCATACATCCCATTAAAATAGTAAGTAGCTATTGGTGTTATTAAACTTTTTTTTTAATTCTAGCACAAACATACTGTTACTTGTAAATAAATTTCATTATTATATAATTTATGTATGTGTCTGTATCTCTTAAAACAAGTTAAACCTCCTGTTTGCTAGTACAACTGAATTACTGTGTCGCAAAATGATGTAGGTCTAAAAGTGTGTTACCAACGTGAAAAGTTTAGAAAGCTCTGGTCTAGTATCTAACCTTTAAAATATTTATTAAATAGATTTTAGTTTCCAGCATTAATAGCTTACATGTTTAAAGGGACAGTCTACACCTATATCAACATTAGCCCATAACTTAACACATAATCGTGTTCCGATTGTCATAACTCACCGCCTCTACCCTAACGAGTCTGCTACACAAGCGGAGTTATTCAAAATCAAAAGTTTGATTTTAATTGTTAGAAATGGCCACCCAGCTCCACCTACAAACTACATCATAGACTGTCTTAATTTCAATGCTCCAATCAAAAGTGGATCACCGGTTAAAAATGTGTCTAACAGTTTCGCGAAAGTGCACCAGCAGAGGAACAAAAAAATCCGGAACAAAAACACATGCTCAATTTGCACACGGATCGATTTATTGGTAAAATGGCTGCTCTCTCATTTAAGATGCGCGAGGAAGGAAGGTAGCTGGAAGCGCAATATACATTGAGACCAATTAAAACATTAAAATATTACCGATATCGCTAAACGGATTCCTTTATGAGGATGTAACGGAGGATAAAAAAAAACATAGGCTTGGCTATTTTCCAGCTGCGCAGACGGACTTCCGCTTACTCACTTCCATAAAGATGCGCAGGCGTGTAATTACGTCACTTGGTGTTACGTGCACAAGTATGAGCTACAAAGAGAAGATGACTACAAGGTAGGAGGAGAAGGGATTGGGAACAGAAGCATTCTTTAGCACCAAATCCTACTGAAAATCTTTCAGGGCATACTTTCATGCTTTGCCTGGACTTCTAGATCTAGGAATCCCAGCACCTCAGAAAGCAATTATAGTGACTACCAGGGCTGCCACTAGAAATTTTAGGGCCCCTTACTTAACCATTGATTCGCATCCCCCCCCTTTGACATGTGCAATTTTTGACCAAGTGACTAAAACTTATATATGCTTTATTCTTAAGTGTAGTCATACTTGGAAATGTTGTAAAGGTAGAAACACACTGATACACTGAAACACACACCCACACATAAGGATTCACATATAGACACTCTAGCAGACACACAAACACACAAACAATTTCAGACACAGACACTCAGCACTTGTTTACATTGACCTGACAAGTTAGGAGGTAGACTACAGTTTTGTCAAAAAAAGGAGATTTACAAGACGCGCCCCCCCCCCCCCCGCAGAGACGCCCCCCCCCTCACAGAGGCGTCCCCCCCCCCCCCCTCACAGACACGCACCCCCCTCCTCACAGACACGCCCCCCCTCACAGCAAATGAAAGTGATCTACCGTCTGACTCAGGCACACACTGAAGTTCCAAGTCTGTCTCACACTGTGCATAGTGTTTTAGTGCACACTCAGAAATCCTCTCAAATGCTAATGCTTTATTCCTTATAATGACATTTCCCACGCGCAATAGCACTCTGCTTTAGCACCCTCTGGTGGCTGCCAAAATTAATCAGGGGGTAAAAGGAGTCTTCCCTTTCACGCCCTGATGGTGGACCTGGTGACTACCATTAAAAAACAAACCAAAAAAATATTGCTAAGCAAATTGTTCATGTAGAGCCTAGTTGATATAGTGCATTATTTGGATAGTGTTTATTGTGATTTTATAACTTGTCACAATCTTTTAATATTGAGCAAAAAACTTTCTTAATCTTGAATGGATTTATCTGAAAACACTACAGTTATTTACACATAATTCTGACTAATTTTGTTTTTTGTAACCATATTATGAGCTCTTTATGGAAATCTGACTGTTTTGCTTCTCTTTATGTAGGCTGGATGGAAAGAAAATCATGCAACGTTTATGAATGAGCTGAAAAACCTCCAAGCTGTTGGACTTACTTCACTGGGTCAAGCCCTAAGGACAGCCTTCGATTTGTTAAATTTAAATAGATTAGTAACGGGGATAGACAACTATGGGCAGGTAGGTTTTTACATGGGGGGGGGGGAAACCTTTCTAGAACAGTCATTCATTGGCTGCTGCTTTGACAACAAGTGGATTGATCTGAGGTAGCTGTTAACCACGATCGGGTTTCGCATTTTTGCTTTTCTGTTTTAGGACTATTGTAAAAGTTAAACAGTTGCCACATCTTTACGATAAGACCTATTTCAATTTTAAACTTGGCTGATAGTGTATCTAATCACCTAAAATGTACATATTTTGCATTATTGAAAAATTGGTAGGCAAATTTGAGTTGGTGTTTTCTTATTGCAAAATATTTTGCGTTTACTTTAAAACAACTTTGTTTCTTCTGTTAAGTGTGATCAGTCCACGGGTCATCATTACTTCTGGGATATTACTCCTCCCCAACAGGAAGTGCAAGAGGATTCACCCAGCAGAGCTGCATATAGCTCCTCCCCTCTACGTCACTCCCAGTCATTCTCTTGCACCCAACGACTAGATAGGATGTGTGAGAGGACTATGGTGATTATACTTAGTTTTATATCTTCAATCAAAAGTTTGTTATTTTAAAATAGCACCGGAGTGTGTTATTATCTCTCTGGCAGAGTTTGAAGAAGAATCTACCAGAGTTTTTGTTATGATTTTAGCCGGAGTAGTTAAGATCATATTGCTGTTTCTCGGCCATCTGAGGAGAGGTAAACTTCAGATCAGGGGACAGCGGGCAGATGAATCTGCATAGAGGTATGTAGCAGTTTTTATTTTCTGACAATGGAATTGATGAGAAAATCCTGCCATACCGATATAATGTCATGTATGTATACTTTACACTTCAGTATTCTGGGGAATGATACTTCACTAGAATTACACTGTAAGAAATACATAAAGCTGTTTAATAACTAGAGATTATGTTTAACGTTTTTGCTGGAATGTAAAATCGTTTTCATTTACTGAGGTACTGAGTGAATAAATGTTTGGGCACTATTTTTCCACTTGGCAGTTGCTTAATCTGTTTTCTGACAGTTTCTGTTCTCCCTCACTGCTGTGTGTGAGGGGGAGGGGCCGTTTTTTTTTGGCGCTTTTACTACACATCAAATATTTCAGTCAGCAACTCATTGTATTCCCTGCATGATCCGGTTCATCTCTACAGAGCTCAGGGGTCTTCAAAACTTATTTTGAGGGAGGTAATTTCTCTCAGCAGAGCTGTGAGAATTATAGTTTGACTGAGATAAAAAACGTTTATTCTGTAATTTGTTTCCTGCTTTCAGAATTTGTTATCTTTGCTAATGGGATTAAACCTTTGCTAAAGTTGTGTTATTTACAAGGATTGAGGCTATAACTGTTTCAATTTATTAATTTTCAACTGTCATAGATCTTCTGTGCTTCTTAAAGGCACAGTACGTTTTAATATTATTCTAATTGAATTGTATTTCCAAGTTACAAGTTTATTTGCTAGTGTGTTAAACATGTCTGATTCAGAGGATGATACCTGTGTCATTTGTTGCAATGCCAAAGTGGAGCCCAATAGAAATTTATGTACTAACTGTATTGATGCTACTTTAAATAAAAGTCAATCTGTACAAATTGAACAAATTTCACCAAACAACGAGGGGAGAGTTATGCCGACTAACTCGCCTCACGTGTCAGTACCTACATCTCCCGCTCAGAGGGAGGTGCGTGATATTGTAGCGCCGAGTACATCTGGGCGGCCATTACAAATCACATTACAGGATATGGCTACTGTTATGACTGAGGTTTTGGCTAAATTACCAGAGCTAAGAGGTAAGCGTGATCACTCTGGGGTGAGAACAGAGTGCGCTGATAATATTAGCGCCATGTCAGACACTGCGTCACAGGTGGCAGAACATGAGGACGGAGAGCTTCATTCTGTGGGTGACGGTTCTGATCCAAACAGACTGGATTCAGATATTTCAAATTTTAAATTTAAACTGGAAAACCTCCGTGTATTACTAGGGGAGGTGTTAGCGGCTCTGAATGATTGTAACACAGTTGCAATACCAGAGAAAATGTGTAGGTTGGATAAATATTTTGCGGTACCGACGAGTACTGAGGTTTTTCCTATACCTAAGAGACTTACTGAAATTGTTACTAAGGAGTGGGATAGACCCGGTGTGCCGTTCTCACCCCCTCCGATATTTAGAAAAATGTTTCCAATAGACGCCACCACAAGGGACTTATGGCAAACGGTCCCTAAGGTGGAGGGAGCAGTTTCTACCTTAGCTAAGCGTACCTCTATCCCGGTGGAGGATAGCTGTGCTTTTTCAGATCCAATGGATAAAAAGTTAGAGGGTTACCTTAAGAAAATGTTTGTTCAACAAGGTTTTATATTGCAACCCCTTGCATGCATTGCGCCGATCACGGCTGCAGCGGCATTCTGGATTGAGTCTCTGGAAGAGAACATTGGTTCAGCTACTCTGGACGACATTATGGACAGGCTTAGAGTCCTTAAACTAGCTAATTCATTCATTTCGGAGGCCGTAGTACATCTTACTAAACTTACGGCGAAGAATTCAGGATTCGCCATTCAGGCACGCAGGGCGCTGTGGCTAAAATCCTGGTCAGCTGATGTTACTTCTAAGTCTAAATTGCTTAATATACCTTTCAAAGGGCAGACCTTATTCGGGCCCGGGTTGAAAGAGATTATCGCTGACATTACAGGAGGTAAAGGCCATGCCCTGCCTCAGGACAAAGCCAAAGCCAAGACTAGACAGTCTAATTTTCGTTCCTTTCGTAATTTCAAAGCAGGAGCAGCATCAACTTCCTCTGCACCAAAACAGGAAGGAGCTGTTGCTCGCTACAGACAAGGCTGGAAACCTAACCAGTCCTGGAACAAGGGCAAGCAGACTAGGAAACCTGCTGCTGCCCCTAAAACAGCATGAATTGAGGGCCCCCGATCCGGGATCGGATCTAGTGGGGGGCAGACTTTCTCTCTTCGCCCAGGCTTGGGCAAGAGATGTTCAGGATCCCTGGGCGCTAGAGATAATATCTCAGGGATACCTTCTGGACTTCAAATACTCTCCTCCAAGAGAGAGATTTCATCTGTCAAGATTGTCAACAATCCAGACAAAGAAAGAGGCGTTTCTACGCTGCGTACAAGAGCTCTTGTTAATGGGAGTAATCCATCCAGTTCCACGATCGGAACAGGGACAGGGGTTTTACTCAAATCTGTTTGTGGTTCCCAAAAAAGAGGGAACTTTCAGACCAATCCTGGACTTAAAGATCCTAAACAAATTCCTAAGAGTTCCATCGTTCAAGATGGAGACTATTCGGACAATTTTACCTATGATCCAAGAGGGTCAGTACATGACCACTGTAGATTTAAAAGATGCTTACCTTCACATACCGATTCACAAAGATCATTATCGGTACCTAAGGTTTGCCTTCCTAGACAGGCATTACCAGTTTGTGGCTCTTCCATTCGGATTGGCTACAGCTCCAAGAATCTTCACAAAGGTTCTGGGTGCTCTTCTGGCGGTACTAAGACCGCGGGGAATCTCGGTAGCTCCATACCTAGACGACATTCTGATACAAGCTTCAAGCTTTCAAACTGCCAAGTCTCATACAGAGTTAGTGCTGGCATTTCTAAGGTCACATGGATGGAAGGTGAACGAAAAGAAAAGTTCACTCGTTCCACTCACAAGAGTTCCCTTCCTGGGGACTCTTATAGATTCTGTAGAAATGAAGATTTACCTGACAGAGGACAGGCTAACAAGACTTCAAAGTGCTTGCCACACCCGTCAGTGGCTCAATGCATGGAGGTAATCGGCTTAATGGTAGCGGCAATGGACATAGTACCCTTTGCACGCTTACACCTCAGACCACTGCAACTGTGCATGCTAAGTCAGTGGAATGGGGATTACTCAGACTTATCCCCTTCTCTGAATCTGGATCAAGAGACCAGAAATTCTCTTCTATGGTGGCTTTCTCGGCCACATCTGTCCAGGGGGATGCCATTCAGCAGACCAGACTGGACAATTGTAACAACAGACGCCAGCCTTCTAGGTTGGGGTGCCGTCTGGAATTCTCTGAAGGCTCAGGGACAATGGAGTCAGGAGGAGAGTCTCCTGCCAATAAACATTCTGGAATTGAGAGCAGTTCTCAATGCCCTCCTGGCTTGGCCCCAGTTGACAACTCGGGGGTTCATCAGGTTTCAGTCGGACAACATCACGACTGTAGCTTACATCAACCATCAGGGAGGGACAAGAAGCTCCCTAGCTATGATGGAAGTATCAAAGATAATTCGCTGGGCAGAGTCTCACTCTTGCCACCTGTCAGCAATCCACATCCCGGGAGTGGAGAACTGGGAGGCGGATTTCTTAAGTCGTCAGACTTTTCATCCGGGGGAGTGGGAACTTCATCCGGAGGTCTTTGCCCAAATACTTCGACGTTGGGGCAAACCAGAGATAGATCTCATGGCGTCTCGGCAGAACGCCAAGCTTCCTCGTTACGGGTCCAGATCCAGGGATCCAGGAGCAGTCCTGATAGATGCTCTGACAGCACCTTGGGACTTCAGGATGGCTTACGTGTTTCCACCCTTCCCGTTACTTCCTCGATTGATTGCCGGAATCAAACAAGAGAGAGCATCAGTGATTCTAATAGCACCTGCGTGGCCACGCAGGACTTGGTATGCAGACCTGGTGGACTTGTCATCCTGTCCACCTTGGTCTCTACCTCTGAAACAGGACCTTCTGATACAGGGTCCCTTCAAACATCAAAATCTAACTTCTCTGAAGCTGACTGCTTGGAAATTGAACGCTTGATTTTATCAAGACGTGGGTTTTCTGAGTCAGTTATTGATACCTTAATACAGGCTAGGAAACCTGTTACCAGAAAGATTTACCATAAGATATGGCGTAAATACCTATATTGGTGTGAATCCAAAGGTTACTCTTGGAGTAAGGTTAGGATTCCTAGGATATTGTCTTTTCTACAAGAAGGTTTAGAAAAGGGTTTATCTGCTAGTTCATTAAAGGGACAGATCTCAGCTCTGTCCATTCTGTTACACAAACGTCTGTCAGAAGTTCCTGACGTCCAGGCTTTTTGTCAGGCTTTGGCCAGGATTAAGCCTGTGTTTAAAACTGTTGCTCCACCATGGAGTTTAAACCTTGTTCTTAATGTTTTACAGGGCGTTCCGTTTGAACCCCTTCATTCCATTGATATAAAGTTGTTATCTTGGAAAGTTCTATTTTTAATGGCTATTTCCTCGGCTCGAAGAGTCTCTGAATTATCAGCCTTACATTGTGATTCTCCTTATTTGATTTTTCATTCGGATAAGGTAGTCCTGCGTACTAAACCTGGGTTCTTACCTAAGGTAGTTACTAACAGGAATATCAATCAAGAGATTGTTGTTCCTCCTTTATGCCCAAATCCTTCTTCAAAGAAGGAACGTCTACTGCACAACCTGGATGTAGTCCGTGCTCTAAAATTTTACTTACAGGCAACTAAGGAATTTCGACAAACGTCTTCTCTGTTTGTCATTTACTCTGGGCAGAGGAGAGGTCAAAAAGCTTCCGCTACCTCTCTTTCTTTTTGGCTTCGTAGCATAATTCGTTTAGCTTATGAGACTGCTGGACAGCAGCCTCCTGAAAGAATTACAGCTCATTCTACTAGAGCTGTGGCTTCCACTTGGGCCTTCAAGAATGAGGCCTCTGTTGAACAGATTTGCAAGGCTGCAACTTGGTCTTCGCTTCATACTTTTTCCAAATTTTACAAATTTGACACTTTTGCTTCATCGGAGGCTATTTTTGGGAGAAAGGTTCTTCAGGCAGTGGTTCCTTCTGTATAAAGAGCCTGCCTATCCCTCCCGTCATCCGTGTACTTTTGCTTTGGTATTGGTATCCCAGAAGTAATGATGACCCGTGGACTGATCACACTTAACAGAAGAAAACATAATTTATGCTTACCTGATAAATTCCTTTCTTCTGTAGTGTGATCAGTCCACGGCCCGCCCTGTTTTTAAGGCAGGTAAATATTTTTTAATTTATACTCCAGTCACCACTTCACCCTTGGCTTTTCCTTTCTCGTTGGTCCTTGGTCGAATGACTGGGAGTGACGTAGAGGGGAGGAGCTATATGCAGCTCTGCTGGGTGAATCCTCTTGCACTTCCTGTTGGGGAGGAGTAATATCCCAGAAGTAATGATGACCCGTGGACTGATCACACTACAGAAGAAAGGAATTTATCAGGTAAGCATAAATTATGTTTTTAATGAACTTTACTCCAAAAACGCAACCCAAATGTGAAAGCACTAAAAGGTAAAGATAGCACAGAAGATTTCTAGCGATAACACTGCATCATGTGACACCATGTTAGCTTACATCACATCCACAAAAAATGTATAGTGGTAAAAATCATCCAAAAAATAAGACATCCCTGTGTGAGGGAAAAAAAAAAACAACAAAGGAAGTGAGGTAGTAATTGCTTAAATGATGGAAATTGTTTGATTTCAAAAAGCATATAATTTGGGAAAGCGTTAAAGCCTTTATTTCTCCAACATTGGTGTGTCCGGTCCACGGCGTCATCCATTACTTGTGGGATATTCTCCTCCCCCACAGGGAAAGGCAAGGAGAGCACACAGCAAGAGCTGTCCATATAGTCCCTCCCAGGCTCCGCCCCCCCAGTCATTCTCCTTGCCGCTCTGAACAAGTAGCATCTCCTCGGGGATGGTGAGGAGTTTGTGGTGTTTAGTTGTAGTTTTTTATTCTTCTATCAAGAGTTTGTTATTTTAAAATAGTGCTGGTATGTACTATTTACTCTGAAACAGAAAGAGATGAAGAGTTCTGTTTATAAGAGGTGTATGATTTTAGCAGCAGTAACTAAAATCAATTGCTGTTCCCACACAGGACTGTTGAGATGAGAGAACTTCAGTTGGGGGGAACAGTTTGCAGACTTTTCTGCTCAAGGTATGACTAGCCATTTTTCTAACAAGACTGTGTAATGCTGGAAGGCTGTCATTTTTCCCTCATGGGGATCGGTAAGCCATTTTCTTAGTCTCAAACAGAATAAAGGGCTTATTATGGGCTATAAACTGGTAGACACTTTTAGGGGCTAAATCGATTGCTTTATTTAAGTATTATATGCAGTTTGAAGTTGAATTTCACACTTTTATAACATTGGGGAACGTTTTTAGCACCAGGCACTTGTTAAGACACCTTCCCAGTCAGGAAGGGCCTTTCTCTGTAGTAGGCAGAGCCTCATTTTCGCGCCATTATTGCACAGTTACTTTTGAGTACAGTACATGCAGCTTCATTTGATATCATATAACCCCCTGGGATTGGTGAAGTCGCAGCAAAGGCTGTGGCTGGGACTGTAAGGGGGTTAAAATTGTAAACGGCTCCGGTTTCAACATTTTAAGGGTTAACAGCTTGAAAATTGGGGTGCAATACTTTGAATGCATTAAGGCACTGTGGTGAAAATTTGGTAAAGATGGGATAATTTCTTCATAGTTTTTCACATATTCAGTCATAAAGTGTGCCCTGTTTAACATTTAAAGAGACAGTAACGGTTTTGTTTTAAAACGGTTTTTGTGCTTTATTAACCAGTTTAAGCCTGTTTAACATGTCTGTACCTTCAGATAGATCATGTTCTGTATGTATGGTAGCCAATGTGGTTCCCCCTTCAAATATGTGTGATAATTGTGCCATAGCGTCCAAACAAAGTAAGGACAGTACTGTCACAAATTGTAAAGTTGCCCAGGATGATTCCTCAGATAAGGAGGTGCTATCTAGAAGGAAGTAGACATAGTTCTACATCATCTCCTTCTGTGTCTATACCAGTTATGCCCGCGCAGGCGACCCCTAGTACTTCTAGCGCGCCAATGCTTGTTACTATGCAGCGATTGACGGCAGTAATGGATAACTCCATAGCTAATATTTTATCCAAAATGCCAGCATTTCAGAGAAAGCGCGATTGCTCCATTTTAAACACTGTAGAGCAGGAGGGCGCTGATGATAATTTTTCTGTCATACCCTCACACCAATCTGAAGTGGCAGTGAGGTAGGGTTTGTCAGATGGGGAAGGTTAACTCCTTCAACCTATTTCGTGCATTATTCCTGTCACTACAGCGGCTTGGTTCTGGTTCGAGGAACTGGAAAAGTCGCTCAGTAGGGAGACTCTGTATGAGGAAGTCATGGACAGAATTCACGCACTTAAGTTAGCTAATTCCTTTATTTTAGACGCCGTTTTGCAGTTAGCGAGGTTAGCGCTCTGGCTAAAGTCTTGGTCAGCGGATGTATCTTCCAAGACAAAATTGCTTAATATTTCAAGGGTAAGACCCTTTTTGGGCCAGAATTGAAAGAGATTATTTCAGACATCTCTGGGGGAAAGGGCCATGCCCTCCCACAAGATAAACCTTTCAAGGCTAAGAATAAGTCCAATTTTTGTTCCTTTCACAATTTCAGGAACGGACCGGCTTCCAACTCGGCAGCCTCTAGACTAGTAGAGGGTAACGCTTCCCAGACTAAACCAGCTTGGAAATCAAGGCAAGGCTGGAACAAGGGTAAACAGGCCAAGAAGCCTGCTGCTGCTACCAAAACAGCATGAAGGGGTAGCCCCCGATCCGGGACCGGATCTTGTAGGGGGCAGACTCTCTCTCTTTGCTCAGGCTTGGGCAAGAGATGTTTAGATCCCTGGGCACTAGAAATAGTCTCTCAGGGTTTTCTTCTGGAATTCAAGGAACTACCCTCAAGGGGAAGGTTCCACATGTCTCACTTATCTTTAAACCAAATAAAGAGACAGGCATTCTTACATTGTGTAGAAGACCTGTTAAAGAGGGGAGTGATACACCCAGTTCCAACTGTGGAACAAGGTCAGGGGTTTTACTCAAATCTGTTTGTAGTTCCCAAAAAAGAGGGAAATTTCAGACCAATTCTGGATTTAAAAATTCTAAACAAATTCCTCAGAGTTCCATCGTTCAAAATGGAAACCATTCGAACAATTTTACCTTCAATCCAGGAGGGTCAATTTATGACTACCGTGGATTTAAAGGATGCGTATCTACATATTCCTATCCACAAATATCATCCAAGGATTTTCGCAAAGGTGCTAGGGTCCCTTCTAGCGGTTCTAAGACCAAGGGGTATTGCAGTGGCACCTTATCTGGACGACATTCTAATCCAAACGTCGTCTCTTTCCAAAGCAAAGGCTCATACAGACATTGTTCTAGCCTTTCTCAGATCTCACGGGTGGAAGGTGAACGTAGAAAAGAGTTCCCTGTCTCCGTCGACAAGAGTTCCCTTCTTGGGAACGATAATAGATTCTTTAAAAATAAAGATCTTCCTGACAGAGGTCAGAAAGTCAAAGCTTCTAAACGCTTGTCAAGTTCTTCACTCTATTCTGCAGCCTTCCATAGCTCAGTGCATGGAAGTAGTAGGGTTGATGGTTGCAGCAATGGACAAAGTTCCTTTTGCTCGAATTCATCTAAGACCATTACAACTGTGCATGCTCAAGCAGTGGAATGGGGACTATACAGACTTGTCTCCAAAGATTTAAGTAGACCAGATGACCAGAGACTCACTCCGTTGGTGGTTGTCACAGGATCACCTGTCTCAGGGAATGAGTTTCCGCAGACCAGAGTGGGTCATTGTCACGACCGACGCCAGTCTATTAGGCTGGGGCGCGGTCTGGGATTCCCTGAAAGCTCAGGGTCTATGGTCTCGGGAAGAGTCTTTTCTCCCGATAAACTTCCTGGAACTGAGAGCGATATTCAATGCTTTCCGGGCTTGGCCTCAACTAGCGAAGGCCGGATTCATAAGATTCCAGTCAGACAACATGACGACTATAGCTTACATCAACCATCAGGGAGGAACAAAGAGTTCCTTGGCGATGAGAGAGGTATCCAAGATCATCAAATGGGCGGAGGATCTCTCCTGCCATTTATCTGCAATTCACATCCCAGGAGTAGACAACTGGGAGGCGGATTATCTGAGTCGTCAGACTTTCCATCCGGGGGAGTGGGTACTCCACCCGGAGGTTTTTGCCCAGTTGACTCAATTATGGGGCATTCCAGTCATGGATCTGATGGCGTCTCGTCAGAACTTCAAGGTTCCTTGCTACGGGTCCAGATCCAGGGATCCCAAGGCGACTCTAGTGGATGCATTAGTGACGCCTTGGTCGTTCAACCTAGCTTATGCGTTTC
>NW_026512822.1:0-50115 GCF_027579735.1 Bombina bombina
AACAGCTCTATAACCCTCCCACTCTAACTTAATCTGCGCCATCTTGGGTACTGGCAGCTGTCTGCCAGTACCCAGTTTAGAAGAAAAACATGCTTTTTTTTAATTTTTACTAATTTTTTCTGTAGTGTAGCTTCCCCCCACACCAAACCAACCCCCCACCCCTCCACGATCTCTTTTTGTGCTTTTGCACAAACAAGATTTGGGCATTTCTTATTAAATATATTTGCCGTAGTGTAGCGGTTCCCACCCGCTCCCGCCCGTGCACGCGCCCGCCCGCCACCCTCCGTGCACGCGCGCGCGCCCGCGCGCGCCCCCTAACGTTCCCGCCCCCGATCCCGCCCCCCTTGACTTCACAGCACACACCGATGGCCGCCCACCCGCCTCCCAAGCCGGCTCCCACCCACCAACGATACCGGCCATCGATGTCCGGTGCAGAGAGGGCCACAGAGTGGCTCTCTCTGCACCGGAAGGCCATGTAAGGTTATTGCAGGATGCCTCCATATTGAGGCATCACTGCAATAACCGGAAAGAAGCTGGAAGCGATCAGGATCGCTTCCAGCTGCTTTCCACACAGAGGACGTGCAGGGTACGTCCTCAGGCATTAACTGCCTTTTTTTTGAGGACGTACCCTGCACGTCCTCGGTCATTAAGGGGTTAAACTTTTATCAAAATTCCTTTTTTATATAAATTTTACATTAAATTTATATCAAAATTACTTTTTTATATCAAATTTAAATCAAAATCCTTTTTATATAAATTTTATATCAAATTGATATCAAAAAGGGGCGTAAAAGTGGGAGTAGAAAGGGCGGGATTAGGGGAGGAGAAGGGGGCGTGTCCACCTGTAAAAAAGTTTGACATAACCTCCGTACATATACTACTGTAGTCAATTTGAAATATTAAAAATGACATAGTGTTTGTGTCACTGTAGAAATGTATTTAACGTATCATATGGATACAACACAGGTGATGTGTTTTTAACGTGTGTGTGAGCAGCAAGATATTGCTACTATTTGCTGCCTTTTTACTTTTTTTCTAAATACGTTACTTTTTAACCTATTATGATCTCCAACAAATAAATTAGTGTAAAGATAAATTATTCAGTAATGCTGGAAAATGCATCGTTTTCACTTAACCAATTTATGTCCAGTTAATAATTTCACATTATTTTTATTACATTCATAATTAATCTAATCCTGCACTTAATTGTAATCATTGAGGATTATTTAGATGACTTTGTTTAATTTGTGCATATTTTTTAGTGCTCAAATATTTTATCTGAACTTAATAGCCAGTTAATAGATTAGATAAACGCTGTATACTGTGTTCTTGCGATCGTGAAAACTTCACTAGAGTTAAGCTTTCTGCATTAGTCAGGTTGCGCTCGTATTAAAAGTAAAAAAAAACATATTTTGCGCAAGCGGTAACCTGACTAGTGCAAAAATCCGAACTTAGATTATTGCACGCATGTGCATTTATTCCCCTATAGAAGTCAATGAAAAAAGAAAATTGCGCAAACATACGCCTAGATTACGAGTTTGGCGTTAGCTTTAAAAAGCAGCGTTGAGAGGTCCCAACGCTGCTTTTTAATGCCCGCTGGTATCATGAGTCTGGCAGGTACAGGTGTACCGCTCACTTTTATTCCGCGACTCGAGGCTACCGCAAATCCCCTTGCGTCAATTGCGTATCCAATCTTTTCTATGGGACTTGCCTATTGCTGGTATTACAAGTCTTTGAAGAAGTGAGCGGTCTCCTGTCCAGACTCCTACCGCATTTAAAAGTCAGTAGTTAAGAGTTTTATGGGCTAACGCCGGAACATAAAACTCTTAACTAAAGTGCTACAAAGTACACTAACAACCATAAACTACCTATTAACCCCTAAACCGAGGCCCCCCCACATCGCAAACACTAAAATAACAATTTTAACCCCTAATCTGCCGACCGGACATCGCCACCCACCTATATTATACCTATGAACCCCTAATCTGCTGCCCCTAACATCGCCGACACCTACATTATATTTAATAACCCTTAATCTGCCGCCCCCAATGTCACCGCCACCTACCTACAATTATTAACCCCTAATCTGCCGACCGGACATTGCCACCACTTTAATAAATGTAATTACCCCTAAACCGCCACACTCCCGCCTCGCAAACACTAGTTAAATTTTATTAACCCCTAATCTGCCCCCCCCAACGTCGCTGACACCTACATACATTTATTAACCCCTAATCTTCCGACCCCAACGTCGCCGCTACTATAATACATTTATTAACCCCTAAACCTAAGTCTAACCCTAACCCTAACCCCCCCTAATTTAAATATAATTTAAATTAAACAAAATTAATTTAACATAATTAAATAAATTAATCCTATTTAAAACTAAATACTTACCTATAAAGTAAACCCTAAACTAGCTACAATATAACTAATAGTTACATTGTAGCTAGCTTAGGGTTTATTTTTTATTTTACAGCCAACTTTGTATTTATTTTAACTAGGTACAATAGAATTTTAAACTAATTACACCTAATCTAATCCCCCTAATAAAATAAAAAAGCCCCCCAAAATAATAAAAATTTCCCTACCCTATACTAAATTACAAATAGCCCTTAAAAGGGCCTTTTGTGGGGCATTGCCCCAAAGTAATTTAAAAAAATACAATACCCCCCCCCCAACATTACAACCCACCACCCACACACCCCTACTCTTAAACCCACCCAATCCCCCCTTAAAAAAAACTAACACTAACCCCTTGAAGATCACCCTACCTTGAGCCGTCTTCACCCAGCCGGGCACAAGTGGTCCTCCATACGGCAGAAGTCTTCATCTGATCAGGGCAGAAGAGGTCCTCCAGACGGCAGAAGGCTTCATCCAGGCGGCATCTTCTATCTCCATCCTTCCGAAGCGGGTCCATCTTCAATCCAGCCGATGCGGAGCATCCACTTCAAACGAAGTCCTAACGAAGAATGAAGGTTCCTTTAAATGACGTCATCCAAGATGGTGTCCCTTGAATTCCGATTGGCTGATAGAATCCTATCAGCCAATCGGAATTAAGGTAGGAAAAATCCTATTGGCTGATGTAATCAGCCAATCGGATTGAAGTGCAATCCGATTGGCTGATCCAATCAGCCATTAGGATTGACCTCGCATTCTATTGGCTCTTCCAATCAGCCAATAGAATGCGAAGTCAATCCTATTGGCTGATAGACCTCTACAGCTTTGTATGCTGAATCAGTGGTGCAGATATTATGCTCGGATATCACAATTGATATACTTAAATCCCAACATTCAACTCTCTCTGACTTGGTGGTTAGACCATCATCATATAGTTCAAGGGGCCTCTTTTGTTCATCCTGCCTGGACTGTAATCACAACAGATGCAAGTCTTTCAGGTTGAGGAGCTGTCTGAGGATCTCTGACAGCACAAGGGGTTTGAAAACCTCAAGAGGTAAGGTTACCAATTAATATTTTAGAGCTCGCTACTATTTTCAGGGCTCTTCAGGTTTGGCCTCTGTTAAAGAGAGAACCATTTATTTGTTTTCAGACGGACAATATCACAACTGTGGCATATGTCAATAATCAGGGTGGGACTCGCAATCCCCTAGCTATGAAAGAAGTATCTCAGATACTTTCTTGGGCAGAATCCAGGTCTTGTCTAGTTTCTGCGCTGCATATCCCAGGTGTAGACAATTGGGAAGCAGATTATATCAGCCATCAGGCCTTACATCCGGGGGATTAGTCTCTCCATCCAGATGTATTTTGTCAGATTATATAGATGTGGGGTCTTCCAGAAATAGATCTGATGGCTTCTCATCTAAACAAGAAACTTCCCAGGTACCTATCCAGGTCCAGGGATCCTCAGGTGGAGATGGTGGATGCTTTAGCAGTTCCCTGGTTTTACCAACCTGCTTATATCTTTCCGCCTCTAGTTCTTCTTCTATGAGTGATCCCCAAGATCCTCATAGAACAATCGTTTGTGTTTCTGGTAGCACCAGCGTGGCCTCACAGGTTTTGGCATGTGGATCTTGTCTGGATGTCCAGTTGACAGCCTTGGCCACTTCTGTCTCAAGGGCCGTTTTTCCATCAAGATCTCAAATCGTTAAATTTGAAGATATGGAAATTGAGCGCTTAGTCATAGAGGTTTCTCTGACTCAGTGATTAATACTATGCTACAGGCTCGTAAGTCTGTTTCGAGGAAGATTTATTATCGAGTTTGGAAGATCTATATTTCATGGTGTTCTTCTCATAAATTCTCCAGGCATTCTTTTACAATTCCTAGAATTTTACAGTTTAATCAGGATGGTTTGGATAAAGGTTTGTCTGCAAGTACTTTGAAGAGACAAATCTCTGCTCTTTCTGTTTTATTTCACAGAAAGATTGCTAAGCTTCCTGATATTCACTGTTTTGTGCAGGCTTTGGTTCATATCAAGCCTGTTATTAAATCAATCTATCCTTCTTGGAGTCTTAATTTGGTTTTGAAGACTATGCAGGCTCCTCCTTTTAAGCCTATGCATTCTTTGGATATTAAACTACTTTCTTGTAAAGTGTTGTTCCTTTTGGCTATCTCTTCTGCTAGAAGAGTTTCTGAATTGTCTGCTCTCTCTTGTGAGTCTCCTTTTCTGATTTTTCATCAGGATAAAGCTGTTTTGCGGACTTTGTTTAAATTTCTTCCTAAGGTTGTGAATTCTAACAACTTTAATACAGATATTGTTGTTCCTTCCTTGTGTCCTAATCCTAAGAATTCTCTGGAGAGATCCTTACATTCTTTGGATGTTGTAAGAGCTTTGAAATATTATGTTGAAGCTACTAAAGACGTCTTGTCTATTTGTTGTCTTTTCTGGTTCTAGGAAAGGTCAGAAAGCTTCTGCCATTTCTTTGGCATCTTGGTTAAACCTTTTGATACATTAGGCTTATTTGGAGGCGGCTCAGTCCCCACCACAGAGAATCACAGCTCATTCTACTAGATCAGTCTCCACTTCTTGGGCTCTTAAGAATGAAGCTTCGGTTGATCAGATTTGCAAAGTAGTAACTTGGTCTTCTTTGCATACATTTACTAAATTCTACTGTTTTGATGTATTTGCTTCTTCTGAAGCAGTTTTTGGTAGAAAAGTTCTTCAGGCAGCTGTTTCAGTTTGATTCTCCTGCTAATGTTTAAAGTTTTTTTCTTTAAATTTATGAGAAAAACTTATTTTTTTGTGTGGATTAAATGTTTTCAGCGGAAAATGGCTGTTTTTATTTTATCCCTCCCTTTCTAGTGACTCTTCTGTGGATATCCACATCTTGAGTATTTCTATACCATACGTCACTAGCTCATGGACTCTTGCCAATTACGTGAAAGAAAACATAATTTATGTAAGAACTTGCGTGATAAATTAATTTCTTTCATATTGCCAAGAGTCCAGTTCCTCTTTTTGTATGCTTTTTTACTCCTTTTTTATCACCCTACTACTTGGCTATTCATTAAACTGAATTGTGGGTGTGGTGAGGGGTGTATTTATAGGCATTTTGAGGTTTGGGAAACTTTGCCCCTCCTGGTAGGATTGTATATCCCATACGTCACTAGCTCATGGTCTCTTGCCAATATGAAAGAAATTAATTTATCAGGTAAATTATTACATAAATTATGTTTTTATGATACAGATAGAGGATACAATTTTAAGCAATATTCTAATTTACGTCTATACTGAATTTATCTCATAAGTATATTGTAGGTGGCGGCGGTGTCCGGAGCGGCAGATTAGGGGTTAATAATATAAAGCAGGTGTCGGCGATGTCGGGGGCGGCAGATTAGGGGTTAATAAGTGTAAGATTAGGGGTGTTTAGACTCTGGGCTCATGTTAGGTGTAGACATAAAAAGTATTTCCCCATAGGAATCAATGGGGCTGCGTTAGGAGCTGAACGCTGCTTTTTTGCAGGTGTTAGTTGTTTTTTCAGCCGGATCTGCACCATTGATTCCTATGGGGAAATCGTGCACAAGCACATTTAGCCAGCTCGCCGCTACCGGCTATATAAGCTCAGAATCTGATATTTTACATCTTTATTTCAAAAACAAAATAAATTATTTTGATTTAAAAAACAAGCACAAGGGTGTCTGGGCCCTTATAGGGTGCAGTACCAGATACAGCATCTTTGACATTGGTAATCCGCTGAGTATTTCAGAGAATTCATTCAATGGGCTCGATGATTAAAAGCTCTCTGGGCTGGCGAGATTATTAAACAATGCTCACCAGTCTTTCTATTTCCCTGGTGGAATGATCTAAAGCCACTTTTTACCCTGAAAACAGGGTGTCTCGCTAAGGGGCGTACACTGCATTTTCATATGAAATGTTCACAACAAAATTAGTATTTTAAACATCATACAAAACAAATATTTGAACCATTCTCACAAAAATAAGCAAGGAAAAATTATATTGTTAAGGTGCATCAAAAATCGTAACAAAATTCTTCACCAAAAATCGTATGTTAACAAAAAAGTAAAATTAGTATATAATTTACACAGGAATAAATCAAATTAAACATGCACAGTGTAAATAGTAATTGTAGTACACTGGATGTGCAAAAATCACACAGAAATTTGAACTTATAAATACAAAATGCAAAGCGTAATTGTTGTTTTTTCGTAACATGGGCGTTCCATGGGCGTATATGAAAATGTCTAATCCCAGCGTAATTCTATAAAGATTTTCACACTGCAGATCTCCCAGTTTTTTCTCAAAACAATACGGACACTTATAACCCCAAGAGAAAAACAAATGCATACTAAATATAGGCGAATGTAAGATGCTATAAGCAGAAAGCAGCGTAATGTGAGTTATATTGGCTGCAGGATTTTAATTTTAAAGTGCTCCCCCTGCTCCCTACTATAGATATCATACATTGTATAATATGAATGTGAAAGAATGTTTTATATTCATGATTAAATTGTTTCCACATGTTTAGAGATTATTGTTTAGAATTATTAGGTGTATATAAATTGCTGTATATGAATTGCTGTATAGAGTTTCACTTTATGCCTTTGTTTTATTTTAACACACAAGACTGACATCTTTGCAATGAAACACTGAAACAGTCAGGTGTTGAAGGTTACCAATTAAGGGTACACGCCTTAGGATAGAGAGGAAAAATGTTAGTTGGCACTAGATAGTAGGTCTATAAAGCAGGACAGTAGCAGGGTAAAAAATATGCCTGAGGAAACGGCGTATGAGCCGAGAAACGCGTTGCATTTACAGGGGGCTTGACTATATGCCCCTAGTTCACTCCTATGTACATGTATTTTAATTTGTTTTTAATAAATAGTATTTTTTAATTTGTAAAAATACTCTTGTGAGTGATTTTACCTGCCTGCTACCTCCTTGAAATAGGTGGAAGACTCAACACCCCTCATACAAGTCCACCTTAGATTTACATCTAAAAATTAAATTGTTTCTTTTTGTATATTATGATTAAATGATATACCCATATTGTTTGAATTCAGACTATCCAAAAATAATATTGCATTCTCTGAGGTACCATTCCATATGAAGATCAGATCATCTATGTAACGGCCATAGAATACCAGATTCGCCTCCCAGCTAGAAGCATAAATGTATCTTTCTTCGAATCTGTCCATAAATAGTTGGCGAAGCTGGGGGCGAATCTGGTACCCATGGCCGTTCCTTTGATCTGTAAGTAACAGTCATCTAAAAACTGGAAATAGTTATGTGATAGTATATATTCAATACACGTTAGAATAAACTCTTGTTGCCTCAATGGTAAGTATATATCGTCTTCAAGATAACTTCCCACAGCGTCTAGACCCAACTGATGGTTTATATTAGAATACAAAGATCCAACATTGCATGTTATCCATAGACATTGTTCACCTTTTTTCTTTATCATTGCTAATTTATTCAACAGGTCAGTGGTGTCTCTAATGTATGAAGATAGTTTGATAACATACTTTTGTAACTGGAGATCGATATATTCCAATAGTCTATCCGTTAGGCTATTTATCCCTGCAATGATAGGTCTTCCAGGTGGTCTGGTGCGATTTTGTGTATCTTAGGGAGGTGATAATAGAAGGGGATACTGGGATGATCAGGTAGTAAATATATTTTTTCTTTTTTATTAAGAATACCTTTATCAAACCCCTCTAAAATCAAATCAATAAGAATTCTTCCATATAGCGGTGTTGGGTCACTTCTAAGTTTAATGTAATATTCAGTGTTACATACAATATGTTTAGCCTCCATTACATAATCCTCATAGTCCTGAAGGACTATTCCTCCACCTTTGTCAGCTTGGCGTATCACCAAGTTTTTGTCATTCATTAAGCTGTTAAGGGTGTGTACTTCATTGGGCCAAAACCGTTTAACATTACGTGCTCCTTTTCTATAGGTTTTACTTTGGAATGCTTTAGTTAGATCATCTAATACTAATTGTTGGAAGAGGTCAATATATGAACCCTCTTCTCTGGGGGGGTTGAAGGTGGATAGTGGTGCTAGTGTGATGGGTGTTATCTGTTCAAGTAGATCAGCCAGATCATTTGTTTCTGTATAAACTACTTATTCTAAATTTCTAGGATTCATTTCGTTAGTATGGGTGTCCCTTCCAGTCTATGTTTTCTAATCTCCTTAGCCACGAAATATCTTTGTAGTGATAGTTTACGTGTAAATGAATTAATATCAACAAAAATATTAAACATATAAGGTTGGGAAGGGGGACAATAAGATAGTCCCCTACCCAAAATTCTTATTTCATCGTCAGATAGGTCATGTGAAGATAAGTTAAAAATGCCTTCTTTTAGTTTCAGTAGTTTTGTTTTTTTGAGGGTGTACCCTCTCCCTCTTCTCCCTCGTTTGGGAAAGATCTTTTTTTGTGGTTTTGGGCTAATTTTGATTTGTCCCATAAAGGGGCCAGGGGTCTGTCACCTAAAAAATTATTCCCAGCTGAGGTAGAGGATCTCTCTTCATGCATATTTCGGGGTTTACATGTTCTATCTGATGAGTTACTACCATCATTAGGTGGTGGATGAAGTCTATTTGGTAAAGGGGTTTCATGGTGACTATAATAGTCACCCTGATGTCTCCAATTGTTTCTACCATTTGATCCCTGGTGTATTCTCTCATTTGGTCTCTGATGTGGAGGAGAGTTATATTCATATGATTCGTTGTAATTGGTTTACTGTCTGTTAACCTTTTCTTGGTGTACAGGTCTCCAATTATGGTTCTGTCTATTATGCATTCCATTGCTATTGTATGGTTGGTACCCTTGTGTTCTCCAATCACTATTCCCAGTATGGGAAACAGCATTATTTTCATAATTAAAGTGTGATCTTTGATCAATGAAATGCTGTTTGTTTTGTTGATTCCCAACTTGGTGATAGTGATTAGCATTCCCACTATTTTGAGATCTATTTTTATTTTTATTTTTCTTTCTTTGTACTGTTATCCAAGTGGGGTCTTTATTCTCAATGTCATCTGATTCAGATTTCTTATTATTATTATAGGTATATACAATCCCTTTAGTGTAATCTTCATCATCCCTTGCTAATTTAGAATTTTTCCTTTCAATGAGCTCTATCTGAAAATCATCAGATGCTTTAATTGTCTGACTATTAAGTCTAGAATATTCTGTGTGGCCCTTTAAATGATCAAGATCTTTCTGAATTTTTTCAATTTCTTTGGCAGTTTCATCAACTTATTGTTGTCTATGATGGATTAATAGATCTATTAGTAGAAAAGAACAGTTGTCTAAAACAGAGAAATATTTTTCCAAAAGTTCAGGGTATCTAAATCCCACCAATGTCTGTTTTCAGTTTTCAGAAAGCCCTCAAGTGTAGTAAATAACCCCTCTATAGATGTATCTATGGGTGTTACATATAATCCCTGATTAGTATGACTTTCATAAGAGAGTCTCCTAGATGATCTTTCAGATATAGACAACATGTTAAATATACGTTGTTAATAAAAAGCAGCACCCCTCAATATCACAAAAGTATTGCAAACTAAACAATCTGCACAACAAAAGGGTGAGCGCTAATAAATAGCTAGTAATAACCTCGATGATATATGAGTAGTGATGTTGTGAACCTCAAAATTTGAGTTTGTGAACGTCAAACGCGAACTTCCACAACTGTTCGCGAATGGGCAAACCGGGCGAACCGCCATAGACTTCTATAGGCAGGCGAACTTTAAAACCCACAGAGACTCTTTCTGGCCACAATAGTGATGGAAAAGTTCTTTCAAGGGGACTAACACCTGGACTGTGGCATGCCGGAGGGGGATCCATGGCAAAACTCCCATGGAAAATGACATAGTTGATGCAGAGTCTGGTTTTAATCCATAAAGGGCATAAATCACCTAACATTCTAACTAAATTGTTTGGAATAACATGCTTTAAAACATCAGGTATGATGTTGTATCGATCAGGTAGTGTAAGGGTTATGCCCGCTTCACAGTGACTGACCAAACTCCCCGTTTAAAGGGACAGTCTACACCAGAATTTTTATTGTTTTAAAAGATAGATAATCCCTTTATTACCCATTTCCCAGTTTTGCATAACTAACACATTTATAATAATATACTTTTAACCTCTGTGATTATCTTGTATCTAAGCCTCTGCAAACTGCCCCTTTTTTCAGTTCTTTTGACAGACTTGCAGTCTAGCCAATCAGTGCCTGCTCCCAGATAACTTCTTGTGAACGAGCACAGTGTTATCTATATGAAATACGTGAACAAACGCCCTCTAGTGGTGAAAAACTGTTAAAATGCAATCTGAAAGAGGTGGGCTTCAAGGTCTAAGAAATTAGCATATGAACCTCCTAGGTTAAGCTTTCAACTAAGAATTCCAAGAGAACAAAGCAAAATTGGTGATAAAAGTAAATTTGAAAATTGTTTAAAATTACATGCTCTATCTGAATCATGAAAGTTTATTTTGGCCTAGACTGTCCCTTTAACGCACCGCAAACAACCGCAAACAGTCCATTTGCACAACTACAAACTCCCCATTTGCACAAGGTTGGATACCAAGCTAGCCATGTCCCGTTCCTTGTCCTCACTGATGTCATTGAAGGTCTCTTCCTCCACCCAGCCACCTACAACACCAAGGGTCCCCGAAAGGTGACAACAAGCCCCCTGGGACGCCTGCTGTGTTTGGTCTTCCACCTCCTCAAAGCCACCTTCCTCCTCTGACTCCTCTTCTTCAGACTCCTCTCTCTGCGTTGCCTCTCTCTGCATTATTATAAGGTGTGTTAAGTAGTACTATTCCTATCAGTTTAATCCATATTACGTCCCCTATCAGGGGACGTGATATGGCATCGATTTTAGGAACCGGGAGATGGAAAAAGATGCTTGGTCGGTCCTCCTACTTCAAATTTGGGGCACTGCGCGTGCAATCTAATGTGCCACCAGATAGGAGTGGTGTGTTAAGTAGTTCTATTCTTATCAGTTTAATCCCTGTTACGTCCACTATCAGGGGACGTGTATATGGCATCGATTTTAGGAACCGGGAGACGGAAAAAGATGCTTGGTCGGTTCTCCTACTTCAAATTTGGGGCACTGCACGTGCAATCTAATGTGCCACCAGATATGAGTGGTGTGTTAATTAGTTCTATTCTTATCAGTTTAATCCCTGTTACGTCCCCTATCAGGGGACGTGTATATGGCATTGATTTTAGGAACCGGGAGATGGAAAAAGATGCTTGGTCGGTCCTCCTACTTCAAATTTGGGGCACTGCGCGTGCAATCTAATGTGCCACCAGATATGAGTGGTGTGTTAAGTAGTACTATTCCTATCAGTTTAATCCCTGTTATGTACCTTTTTTTGGTTTGGTTTTTGAAGCCACAGTGCAGCACCAGAGGCCAGAAAAATTAGGCATGTACACATGCCTGAAAAATTAGGTATTGTTGCAGCTGCTGCTGTAGCAGCGGCCAGAAAAATTGATGTTTGTTTCCCAGGCAGAAAGTGCCCTAAAACATTGCGGCTTGAACCCTAGTTGGTGGCGGATAAGTCACGCAAGTCATCCGGCATTCAGAGATCAAAATACAGCAGCATGTGGACCATTTTTAGCCCAAGGCAGCACTGTCAGTCCCTTCGGGATCCATCCCTCATTCATCTTAATAAAGGTGAGGTAATCTAGACTTTTTTAGACCTAGGCGACTTCCCTTCTCAGTGACAATACCTCCTGCTGCACTGAAGGTCCTTTCTGACAGGACACTTGAAGCGGGGCAGGCCAGAAGTTCTATCGCAAATTGGGATAGCTCAGGCCACAGGTCAAGGCTGCACACCCAGTACTCAAGGGGTTCATCACTCCTCAGAGTGTCGATATCTGCAGTTAAGGCGAGGTAGTCTGCTACCTGTCGGTCAAGTTGTTCTCTGAGGGTGGACCCTGAAGGGCTGTGGTGATGCGTAGGACTTAAAAAGCTCTGCATGTCCTCCATCAACAACACGTCTGTAAAGCGTCCTGTCCTTGCCGGCGTGGTGGTGGGAGGAGGAGGATTACTTTCACCTCTTCCCCTGTTAGATTCCCGTTGTGCTGTGACATCACCCTTATACGCTGTGTAAAGCATACTTTTTAATTTATTTTGGAACTGCTGCATCCTTTCCGACTTGCGGTAACATTTCAAGCACTTTATGCTTATACTGGGGGTCTAGTAGCGTGGACACCAAGTACAGGTCGTTCTCCTTCAGCCTTTTTATACGAGGGTCCCTCAACAGGCACGACAGCATGAAAGACCCCATTTGCACAAGGTTGTGCATATGCTACTCATGTCCCATTCCTCATCCTCAGTGATCTCACTGAAGGTATCTGAAGGTATCTTCTTCCCCCCAGCCACGTACAACACCACGGGTACCAGATCGGTGACAACGAGCACCCTGGGATGCCTGTTGTGGTTGGTCTTCCTCCTCCTCCTCCTCCTCCTCAAAGTCACATTCCTCTTCTGAATCCTCTTCCTCACAATCCTCTTCCAGCATTGCCGCAGGTCCAGCAAGCGATGCTGATAAGGCTGTTTCTGGTGGTGATGGTGACCACAACTCTTCCTCTTCCTCTTCACGCTCATCTACGGCCTGATCCAGCACTCTTCACAGGGCATGCTCCAGGAAGAAAACAAATGGTATGATGTTGCTGATGGTGCCTTCGGTGCGACTGACTAGGTTTGTCCCCTCCTCAAAAGGACGCATGAGCCTACAGGCATTGCGCATGAGCATCCAGTAACGTGTCTGGCTGACCCCGGGTGACGATGCATGCTGTCTGACTGTGCCACTAGCTCCTTGCGACGACCTCCCCCTCCTTCCAACTCGTCTCCTCCTCCTCTCTGTCTCCCCATCTGAACTTTCCCCCTCTTCTTCTTCTCTTCTAGCGGGCACCCACGTGACATCCACGGACACATCGTCATCATCAACCGCTTCACTTGTATCTGACTCAACAAAGGAAGCAGCAGCGGGTACAACATCATCATCATCATCACACCGTACGTCCATGTGTGTAATGCTGCCTGACTGAGACATATCCCTGTTATCTACATCCTCTGGCAATAATGGTTGCGCATCACTATCACTCATTTCTTCCAACTGATGTGTAAATAACTCCTCTGACAGATCAAGTGAAGCGGCTGTGGTGCTAGTGTTGGTGGCGGCAGGCGGGCGAGTGGTAACTTGAGAGGTGCCCGAAGCTAAGCTGGAGGAGGATGGTGCGTCAAGGTTCCGAGCGGAACTGTAGAAGATTGGGTGTCCTGTGCTAGCCAGTCAACTATGTCCTCAGAGTCAGAAATGTTCGAGTTCGGGGTACGTGGCCTCTGAACACTGGGCATTATTCTAGGGCCAAAGGGAATCATAGCACCACGAACACGACGGCCCCTGCGGGGTGGCCTGCCTCTGCCTGTCATTTTTTTTCCGATTAGTGGTACTATGCATGCAAGCTACTGTGACAACAGATATGAGCGGCACTGTGCACTGGCAGAATTTGGCAGAGTAGACACTGTAGGCCTGACACACACGCTTGCAGACAACTAACTGCTATTCAATCTATTACAGTCAAAAAATTTTTTTTTTTTAAATGTACACTACTGTTACACCAGATATGAGTTGCACTGGTGTGACACTGTGCCCTGGCAGGCACTGAAACGCACACGTGTGAAGGAAACTAACTGCTATTATTTAACACAGTCAAAAAAGTGTTGTTTTTTTTAATGTACACTACTGTTACACCAGATATGAGTTGCACTGGGGTGATACTGTGCCCTGGCAGGCAGGCACTTAAACGCACACGTGTGAAGGAAACTGACTGCTATTATTTAACACAGTCAAAAAAGTTTTTTTTTTTTTTAAATCTACACTACTGTTACACCAGATATAAATTGCACTGGGGTGACACTGTGCCCTGGCAGGCAGGCACTTAAACGAACACGTGTGAAGTAAACTGACTTCTATTATTTAACACAGTCAAAAAAGTGTTGTTTTTTTTATATGTACACTACTGTTACACCAGATATGAGTTGCACTGGTGTGACACTGTGCCCTGGCAGGCACTGAAACGCACACGTGTGAAGGAAACTGACTGCTATTATTTAACACAGTCAAAAAAGTGTTGTTTTTTTTAATGTACACTACTGTTACACCAGATATGAGTTGCACTGGGGTGACACTGTGCCCTGGCAGGCAGGCACTTAAACGCACACGTGTGAAGGAAACTGACTGCTATTATTTAACACAGTCAAAAAAGTTTTTTTTTTTTTTTAAATCTACACTACTGTTACACCAGATATAAATTGCACTGGGGTGACACTGTGCCCTGGCAGGCAGGCACTTAAACGAACACGTGTGAAGTAAACTGACTTCTATTATTTAACACAGTCAAAAAAGTGTTGTTTTTTCTAAATCTACACTACTGTTACACCAGATATGAGTTGCACTGGGGTGACACTGTGCCCTGGCAGGCAGGGACTTAAACTCACAAGTGTGAAGGAAACTGACTGCTATTATTTAACACAGTCAAAAAAGTGTTGTTTTTTTTAAATCTACACTACTGTTACACCACATATGAGTTGCACTGGGGTGACACTGTGCCCTGGCAGGCAGGCACTTAAACGCACACGTGTGAAGGAAACTGACTGCTATTATTTAATACAGTCAAAAAAGTGTTTTTTTTTTTAAATCTACACTATTGTTACACCAGATATGAGTTGCACTAGGGTGACACTGTGCCCTGGCAGGCAGGCACTTAAACGCACACGTGTGAAGGAAACTGACTGCTATTATTTAACACAGTCAAAAAAGTGTTTTTTTTTTTTAAATCTACACTACTGTTACACCAGATAAGAGTTGCACTGGGGTGACACTGTTCCCTGGCAGGCAGGCAGGCACTTAAACGCACACGTGTGAAGGAAACTGACTGTTATTATTTAACACAGTCAAAAAGGTGTTGTTTTTTTTAAATCTACACTACTGTTACACCAGATATGAGTTGCACTGGGGTGACACTGTGCCCTGGCAGGCAGGCAGGCAGGCACTTAAACGCACACGTGTGAAGGAAACTGACTGCTATTATTTAACACAGTCAAAAAGGTGTTTTTTTTTAAAATCTACACTACTGTTACACCACATATGAGTTGCACTGGGGTGACACTGTGCCCTGGCAGGTAGGCACTTAAACACACACGTGTGAAGGAAACTGACTGCTATTATTTAACACAGTCAAAAAAGTGTTTTTTTTTTTTTAAATCTACACTACTCGTACACCAGATATGAGTTGCACTGGGGTGACACTGTGCCCTGGCAGGCAGGCACTTAAACGCACACGTGTGAAGGAAACTGACTGCTATTATTTAACACAGTCAAAAAAGTGTTTGTGTTTTTTAAAATCTACACTACTCTTACACCAGATATGAGTTGCACTGGGGTGACACTGTGCCCTGGCAGGCAGGCACTTAAACGCACACGTGTGAAGGAAACTGACTGCTATTATTTAACACATTCAAAAAAGTGTTGTTTTTTTTTAAAATCTACACTACTGTTACACCACATATGAGTTGCACTGGGGTGACACTGTGCCCTGGCAGGCAGGAACTTAAACGCACACGTGTGAAGGAAACTGACTGCTATTATTTAACACAGTCAAAAAAGTGTTGTTTTTTTTTAAATCTACACTACTTTTACACCAGATATGAGTTGCACTGGGGTGACACTGTGCCCTGGCAGGCAGGCAGGCACTTAAACGCACACCTGTGAAGGAAACTGACTGCTATTATTTAACACAGTCAAAAAAGTGTTTTTTTTTTTAAATCTACACTACTGTTACACCACATATGAGTTGCACTGGGGTGACACTGTGCCCTGGCAGGCAGGCACTTAAACGCACACGTGTGAAGGAAACTGACTGCTATTATTTAACACAGTAAAAAAAGTGTTGTTTTTTTTAAATCTACACTACTGTTACACCAGATATGAGTGGTGGCACTGGGCAAGTGGGCACAGTATACGCTGTGAGCCTGACACACACGCTGACAGGCAGGCAACTGCAATTAGATTACACAGGGAAAAAAAAAGCAGCCCTAAAAAGGGCTTTTTGGGGTGCTGTCCTTACAGCAGAGATCAGATGAGTCGTTCAGGACTGTAGTGGACACTGAATACACTAGCCTAGCTATAGATTTCCCTACTAAATCAGCAGCAGCTACACTGTCCCTCCTCTCACTAACAATGCAGCTTCCGAATGAATCTAAAATGGATGCTGTCCAGGAGATAGGAGGGTCTGGGAGGGAGAGTCTGCTGCTGATTGGCTGGAATGTGCCTGCTGACTGTGAGGTACAGGGTCAAAGTATTACTCAATGATGACGAATAGGGGCGGATTGAACATCGCATATGTTCGCCCGCCGCGGCAATCGCGAACATGCTATGTTCGGCGGGAACTATTCGCCGGCGAACAATTCGCGACATCACTATATATGAGCATATAAATACAATTAGAATTGCCAGCATATAATATTTGGCATATTAAGGGAAAGTTCAATTTCAGATTAAGAAGTGTATCTTTCTTCCCAACGATGGCAGCCGCCTCCTCCTCCTTTTTGGTAATCAGAAGGACACTAATTGCAGCTGTGAAGCATACTATTAGGAGGCCTGTAAAGGTTAATTTTATCTTTAGAGTACAGACTAACCTCCCACCTAACACTTTCCACCCCCTGATCCCTCCCTGATTCCTCTCAAACAGCTCTCTTGCCTCCCCCACCCCCCACTCATCACCCACAACTTAACCCTTTAAGGACTAAGCATTTCTGACTAAGAAGACCAAAAGACCAGAGCATTTTTGCCACCACTATATTTAAATAGAAATAGAGCCTTGTTTTTTTTTTATTTACCTATCAAAATTATATATATTTTATTTTAGTAGACAACCCAAAGTATTTTGGTATATTTCATGCCACCGTTTCCCTGCCAAATGCGATCAAATAAAAAAATTTGTTAACTTTATCACAAACTTTGGGTTTCTCACTTAAATTATTTATTTATATACCGATTGTGCCGTAAAGCACAATGGTTATAAAAGCTTCTCTGGGATCCCCTTTGTTTAGAATTAGCAGACATATATGGCTTTGCCATTGCTTTATGGTAATTAGAAGACCGCTAATTGCAGCTGCACGCCACACCTATTATTCCCAGCAGTGAAGTGGTTAATCAGTTATTTTAAAAGGTTAATTTTAGCTTTAGTATAGAGAATAGCCTCCCACCTGACACTTCCTGCACCCTGATTCTTTCCTGATCCCACTCAAACAGCTCTCTTCCCTCCCCCACCCCCTACTGGTCACCGCCATCTTAAGTACTGGCAGACAGTCTGACAATAAAAAAAAAATAAAACTTTTTTTAAAATTAATTTTCTTTCTGCAGTGTAGGATCCCCCCTAACCCTCCAACCTCCCTGATCTTCCCCCAAATAGCTCTCTAACCCTCCCCTTTCTAACTATTGCCGCCATCTTAGGTACTGGCAGCTGTCTGCCAGTACCAATAAATCCCAATTTTGTATAGATTTTTTTATTTTATTTTGTCTGTAGTGTAGCTACCCCCTCATTACTCTAGACCCTCCCAGATCCATATAGCCCTCCCAGATCCATATCCCCCCTCCACTATAGGAGTCCCCCTCTCGCTCTTCCCTCCTTCCCCTTCCCTGCCCTGTTCTGTATTGTAGCGGTCCAGCCCGCCCCACTGCAGTGATGGGCCACCCACCCGCCTCCCTTCTAACCCTCCCATGCCACCAACAATTGGCACCACCCCTGCTTCTTTTAGCAAGATTGAAGCAGAGAGAAGCCAAGGACAGCAGTGTCATACAGGGTACGACACTGTTCCTTAAGGGCTTAAAAAAATATATAAAAAAATCACCCTCACACACTCTCTCCCCCTCTCATACTCCCTCATCCCTATATAGTCCCGCAAGCTTCCTTTATGGGAGGATCTGTAATATTTTATTCTTAAGGTCTGATCATATATAAGTTATACATTTTCCCCCTATTTTAATATATTCAGCAGGGCCATTTAATTTATAAAACTTATTATCATAAGCCTCTAAGATGCTTATGCTTGTTTTCAAAGCATATTTTTTACGTTACTGATAGAGGGGACTTTCTCTAACTTTTCAATTGTACAAAATGTGTTCCCCAATCTCTAAGATTACTAATTGAAAAAAATTTATGGTTGATACCCAAATTCCGATCTTTATTAAAAAAAAATCGGCTAGATTTAGAGTTGGGCGGTAGCCGTCAAACCAGCGTTAGAGGCTCTTAACGCTGGTTTTTACCGCCCTCTGGTATTTGGAGTCAGTCAGGAAAGGGTCTAACGTTCACTTTGCAGCCGCGACTTTTCCATACCGCAGATCCCCCTACGCCATTTGCGTATCCTATCTTTTCAATGGGATCTTTCTAACGCCGGTATTTAGAGTCGTGGCTGAAGTGAGCGTTAGAAATCTAACGACAAAACTCCAGCCGCAGAAAAAAGTCAGTAGTTAAGAGCTTTCTGGGCTAACGCCGGTTTATAAAGCTCTTAACTACTGTGCTCTTAAGTACACTAACACCCATAAACTACCTATGTACCCCTAAACCGAGGTCCCCCCACATCGCCGCCACTCTATTAAATTTTTTAACCCCTAATCTGCCGCTCCGTACACCGCCGCCAGCTACGTTATCCCTATGTACCCCTAATCTGCTGCCCCTAATACCGCCGACACCTATATTATATTTATTAACCCCTAATCTGCCCCCCCCAACGTCGCCGCCACCTACCTACACTTATTAACCCCTAATCTGCCGAGCGGACCGCACCGCTACTATAAAAAAGTTATTAACCCCTAATCCGCCTCACTCCCGCCTCAATAACCCTATAATAAATAGTATTAACCCCTAATCTGCCCTCCCTAGCATCGCCGACACCTAACTTCAAACATTAACCCCTAATCTGCCGACCGGAGCTCACCGCTATTCTAATAAATTTTTAACCCCTAAAGCTAAGTCTAACCCTAACCCTAACACCCCCCTAAGTTAAATATAATTTTTATCTAATGAAATAAATTAACTCTTATTAAATAAATTAATCCTATTTAAAAATAAATACTTACCTGTAAAATAAACCCTAATATAGCTACAATATAAATTATAATCATATTGTAGCTATTTTAGGATTAATATTTATTTTACAGGCAACTTTGTATTTATTTTAACCAGGTACAATAGCTATTAAATAGTTAATAACTATTTAATAGTTACCTAGTTAAAATAATTACAAAATTACCTGTAAAATAAATCCTAACCTATGTTACAATTAAACCTAACACTACACTATCAATAAATTAATTAAATAAAATACCTACAATTATCTACAATTAAACCTAACACTACACTATCAATAAATTAATTAAATAAAATACCTACAATTATCTCCAATTAAACCTAACACTACACTATCAATAAATTAATTAAATACAATACCTACAAATAACTACAATTAAATAAACTAACTAAAGTACAAAAAATAAAAAAGAACTAAGTTACAAAAAATAAAAAAATATTTACAAACATTAGAAAAATATTACAACAATTTTAAACTAATTACACCTACTCTAAGCCCCCTAATAAAATAACAAAGACCCCCAAAATAAAAAAAATGCCCTACCCTATTCTAAATTAAAAAGTTCAAAGCTCTTTTACCTTACCAGCCCTGAAAAGGGCCATTTGCGGGGCATGCCCCAAATAATTCAGCTCTTTTGCCTGTAAATAAAAACATACAATACCCCCCCAACATTACAACCCACCACCCACATACCCCTAATCTAACCCAAACCCCCCTTAAATAAACCTAACACTAAGCCCCTGAAGATCTTCCTACCTTATCTTCACCGTGCCAGGTTCACCGATCGCTCCAGGCTCCGAAATCTTCATCCAAGCCCAAGCGGGGGCTGGCGATCCATAATCCGGCTGAAATCTTCTATCAAGCGGCGGCTGAAGAGGTCCAGAAGAGGCTCCAAAGTCTTCATCCTATCCGGGAAGAAGAGGAGATCTGGACCGGCAACCATCTTGATCCAAGCGGCATCTTCTATCTTCATCCGATGACGAATGGCTCCATCTTGAAGACCTTCAGCGCGGATCCATCTTCTTCTTCCGACGTCCAACTGAAGAATGAAGGTTCCTTTAAGGGATGTCATCCAAGATGGCATCCCTCGAATTCCGATTGGCTGATAGGATTCTATCAGCCAATCGGAATTAAGGTAGGAAAATTCTGATTGGCTGATGGAGTCAGCCAATCAGAATCAAGTTCAATCCGATTGGCTGATCCAATCAGCCAATCAGATTGAGCTCGCATTCTATTGGCTGATCGGAACAGCCAATAGAATGCGAGCTCAATCTGATTGGACGTCGGAAGAAGAAGATGGATCCGCGCTGAAGGTCTTCAAGATGGAGCGGTTCGTCATCGGATGAAGATAGAAGATGCCGCTTGGATCAAGATGGTTGCCGGTCCGGATCTCCTCTTCTTCCGGATAGGATGAAGACTTTGGAGCCTCTTCTGGACCTCTTCAGCTGCCGCTTGATAGAAGATTTCAGCCGGATTATGGATCGCCAGCCCCCGCTTGGGCTTGGATGAAGATTTCGGAGCCTGGAGCGATCGGTGAACCTGGCATGGTGAAGATAAGGTAGGAAGATCTTCAGGGGCTTAGTGTTAGGTTTATTTAAGGGGGGTTTGGGTTAGATTAGGGGTATGTGGGTGGTGGGTGGTAATGTTGGGGGGGGTATTGTATGTTTTTATTTACAGGCAAAAGAGCTGAATTATTTGGGGCATGCCCTGCAAATGGCCCTTTTCAGGGCTGGTAAGGTAAAAGAGCTTTGAACTTTTTTAATTTAGAATAGGGTAGGGCATTTTTTTATTTTGGGGGTCTTTGTTATTTTATTAGGGGGCTTAGAGTAGGTGTAATTAGTTTAAAATTGTTGTAATATTTTTCTAATGTTTATAAATATTTTTTTATTTTTTGTAACTTAGTTCTTTTTTATTTTTTGTACTTTAGTTAGTTTATTTAATTGTAGTTATTTGTAGGTATTGTATTTAATTAATTTATTGATAGTGTAGTGTTAGGTTTAATTGTAGATAATTGTAGGTATTTTATTTAATTAATTTATTGATAGTGTAGTGTTAGGTTTAATTGTAACTTAGGTTAGGATTTATTTTACAGGTAATTTTGTAATTATTTTAACTAGGTAACTATTAAATAGTTATTAACTATTTAATAGCTATTGTACCTGGTTAAAATAAATACAAAGTTGCCTGTAAAATAAATATTAATCCTAAAATAGCTACAATATAATTATTCGTTATATTGTAGCTATATTAGGGTTTATTTTACAGGTAAGTATTTAGCTTTAAATAGGAATAATTTATTTAATAAGAGTTAATTTATTTAATAAGAGTTAATTTATTTTGTTAGATAAAAATTACATTTAACTTAGAGGGGTGTTAGGGTTAGGGTTAGACTTAGCTTTAGGGGTTAAAAAATGTATTAGTATAATAATAATAATAATATAATAATTAATACTATTTATTATAGGGTTATTGAGGCGGGAGTGAGGCGGATTAGGGGTTAATACATTTATTATAGTAGCGGTGCGGTTCGGTCGGCAGATTAGGGGTTAATTATTGTAGGAAGGTGGAGGCGACGCTGTGGGGGCAGATTAGGGGTTAATAAATATAATATAGGGGTCGGCGGTGTTAGGGGCAGCAGATTAGGGGTACATAGGTATAATGTAGGTAGCGGCGGTGTACGGAGCGGCAGATTAGGGGTTAAAAAAAATATGCAGGTGTCAGCGATAGCGGGGTCGGCAGATTAGGGGTTAATAAGTGTAAGGTTAGGGGTGTTTAGACTCGGGGTACATGTTAGAGTGTTAGGTGCAGACTTAAGAAGTGTTTCCCCATAGAAAACAATGTAGCTGCGTTAGGAGCTGAACGCTGCTTTTTTGCAGGTGTTAGGTTTTTTTTTCAGCTCAAACAGCCCCATTGTTTTCTATGGGGGAATCGTGCACGAGCACGTTTTTTAAGCTGGCCGCGTCCGTAAGCACCGCTGGTATCGAGAGTTGCAGTGGCGTTAAATATGCTCTTATCTCCCTTTTTTGGAGCCTAACGCAGCCATTCTGTGAACTCTAAATACCAGCGGTATTTAAAAGGTGCGGGGAAAAAAAAGCATGCGTAGCTAACGCACCCCTTTGGCCGCAGAAGTCTAAATCTAGCCGTATGTTTTCTATTGTAATATTAATTTTCTTACCTAATATTGTTGAAATCCAGAATTCAATTTTTGCCCAGGATTGGTTTAATCTCGGGCAATTATATAGTAAATGAAGCATATTGGGATCTGGTTCTAGGCATTTCTAACAAATGCTTTCAAAATCTTTTCTCCATTTATGTATTTTTCTAGAGGTAACATAATCAAAATAGATGAGTCTAAATTGTGATTCCCAGATTTGCTAGGCCTTGTAAGGTAGAAAACTTCTTTGGATGGTTTTCTCAATATTAGAGTTTGGAAGGAGTTTGTTCCATTTTGCAGTGTATTCCCTCACCATTTTTTCCTCTAGGGAGGTTATCAATGCTTTATATATAAAGGATAGGGAGCCCTCCTTAAAGGGACCGTGAACTCCAGATTTTTTGTTATTTAAAAAGATAGATAATCCCTTTATTACCCATTCCCCAGTTTTGCAAAACCAACACTGTTATATTAATACACTTTTTACTTCTGTGACTAACTTGTATCTAAGCATCTTCTGACCGCCCCTAATCACATGACTTTTAGTTATTATCTATTGACTTGCATTTTAGCCAATTAGTGCAGTGTCTGCCACTAGCCACGGTTGTGATCACAATGCTATCTATATGACCTACATGAGCTTGCTCTCCCCTGCTGTGAAAAGTAAATAAAATAGAGCTGCCTTCAAGGTCTAAGAAATTATCATATGTGCCTTCCTAGGTTTGCTTTCAACTAAAATAGAGAACAAAGCAAAATTGTTGATAAAAGTAAATTGGAAAGTTGTTTAAAATTACATGCCCTATTTGAAAAATTTAAGTTTTTTTGGACTTGTCTGTCCCTTTAAGCTTATGACAATCTAGTAATGGATGTTTTTGATGAAAACTATGATATATCTTCTAACCATCTGCAATAGATAGTGTTTGGCCTGGAGAAAATAAAATTTATCTCTATCAAAAAGAGGGCACCTGGGGACTCCAGACAGGGGCGGAGCTAGAAGGAACGTGGAACGCTAGCTTTGGGCTCTGAATTGAAGAATGCTTTTGACCTACCCTTGTTGCGCTTAATCCTTGACCAGTCAAGGCTAGACCTGGTCTGGATACACATTTCAGGAGAACCATAGAGAAGCCGGAAGCCACGCTCTGCAGACGGACTCACTTTGCAGAGTCAGTATGCCATTGGGCATTCTCACCTATCCAAATGGTGACACCAGCAAAACGGCTGACTGAGAAAGGGTGAGGAGACTGCTAAGCTTGGAAGATATATCTGAGGAGTGGAAGGAAGGGTGAGCAAGATATCTGGATGGATTGGGCAAAGGCTGCAGGTATCAGAGGTGTCCAGTCCAAGCAGTTCCCTCCCACCATAGCTGGAAACGGCTCCCACAGTCCTGGAAGGACCTTGGCTCCCACAAATGATCACAAAAAGTGCAAGTATAAGCTTGGTCTGCCTACGTTTTACCTAAGGTGCTTGTTTTAACCTACTACAAGGCTACCCATGTTAAAACCCTGTACAATGATCCTGACTTTGTGTGTCGATTAGAAGTGTGTTGATCAGCTGGGATGCAGCTAAAGCTGTGGGATAAAGGCTAGCAAGAGAGTCTGGAGATATACTTGGCTGCAAAAGTCTGGTTATTAAAGTTCCTTGAAGGAGGTGTTTAAGCCTGAGAACTGTATTGTTTTATATGATTGTGTGTATAAACCACAAGTGTAAGAAAGCTGTAAGGTACTACACCTGAGATACCACTCTGTATATAGGGTAATATTTACTAGGATGATTATCCAATTTGATGATCAGAATCCCCTGTACCTTGGGGGGCATAGTCTACTCTGAGTGGAACTGATTCAAAAGTGGATCTGACCCTACATTATTACTGCGAAAGCTGAGTATAAAAGTCTTATAGAGACTGCCATACTGGACACAGAACAAACGCCATTAATTTGGTTGAACAGTACCTGATGCTGGTTTATTTAAATTTGTTGGAAGAAGGACAGTAAAAGGGAGTGTCTAATATTATCCTCTAAAACTGGTTTACAACATAAATAACCAGCCCTTTACTGGAGTTTGTGAAATCAACGACTCACTGTGGTGGAATCTTTTCTCAAATTATTTAGGGATAAGGTTGCTCTTTTGTTGTCTTTTTTTGTTGTTGTTGTTGCCCATATATGTGATGTGGATTACACCTAAATATGCATAACCACTGATGTGTATCTGGAGCAGGTAACAAGCAAACAACCATACTGGATGTAGGGAAATATATGAGGGGCATTGCATATTCTATTGTAGTAAACTCATACGTGTTTGACACTGGTAATTACTTTGGTAAGCGACTATCATACTAGACAAACTTTAGTGGGTAAAAGTTTCCTAAATTATGGTAATTTAATATTTCTTTTTTTTTCCTTTACACAACTCCTTTTCACACAAGTACGAGTTTACTGATACATCAAGTGCTAAGTGTATTCAATTAATTGTGCTTATTTATTCTGTTCACATAAATAACTGTACACTATTTTACTATTTGTGACACAGCTCACATATCCTTATACAGTAGGGTAGGGAGAAGGAGTGTTGTTGACACATGTTTTCTTTCATTTTTCTGTTTCACCAGGGTAATTTTTTAGGTTCTTTTGTAATCAATTAAGTGATTATTTTGATATAAGTGGACACATTTTTACCACGATAAGAGGATTCTTAAGCCTCTGTTGCACGTGTCTTTCTCTATGGAAAGATTTATCTCACATGCTAAATCTAACTCACCTATCATGTCACCTAAACACAAACGGCTAGATTTAGAGTTCTGCGGCCAAAGGGGTGCGTTAGCTACGCATGCTTTTTTTCTCCCGCACCTTTTAAATACCGCTGGTATTTAGAGTTCACAGAAGGGCTCCGTTAGGCTCCAAAAAGGGAGCGTAGATCATAATTTACCGCCACTTGCAACTCTCAATACCAGCGGTGCTTACGGACGCGGCCAGCTTCAAAAACGTGCTCGTGCATGATTCCCCCATAGAAAACAATGGGGCAGTTTGAGCTGAAAAAAAACCTAACACCTGCAAAAAAGCAGCGTTCAGCTCCTAACACAGCTCCATTGTTTCCTATGGGGAAACACTTCCTACGTCTGCACCTAACACCCTAAGATGTACCCCGAGTCTAAACACCCCTAACCTTACACTTATTAACCCCTTATCTTCCGCCCCCCGCTATCGCTGACCCCTGCATATTTTTTTAAACCCCTAATCTGCCGCTCCGTACACCGCCGCAACCTACGTTATCCCTATGTACCCCTAATCTGCTGCCCCTTACACCGCCGACCCCTATATTATATTTATTAACCCCTAATCTGCCCCCCACAACGTCGCCGACAGCTACCTACACTTATTAACCCCTAATCTGCCGACCGGACCTCAGCCGCTACTCTAATAAATGTATTAACCCCTAAACCGCCTCACTCCCTGCCTCAATAACCCTATAATAAATTTTATTAACCCCTAATCTGCCCTCCCTAACATCGCCGACACCTAACTTCAAGTATTAACCCCTAATCTGCCGACTGGACCTCACCGCTACTCTAATAGATTTATTAACCTCTAAATCTAAGTCTAACCCTAACACTAACCCCCCCTAAGGTAAATATAATTTAAATCTAACTAAATAAATTAACTCTTATTAAATAAATTATTCCTATTTAAAGCTAAATACTTACCTGTAAAAAAATCCTAATATATCTACAATATAAATTATAATTATATTGTAGCTATTTTAGGATTAATATTTATTTTACAGGCAACTTTGTAATTATTTTAACCAGGTACAATAGCTATTAAATAGTTAATAACTATTTAATAGCTACCTAGTTAAAATAATTACAAAATTACCTGTAAAATAAATCCTAACCTAAGTTACAATTAAACCTAACACTACACTATCAATAAATTGATTACATAAAATACCTACAATTAAATCTAACACAACACTATCAATAAATTAATTACATAAAATACCTACAATTAAATCTAACACTACACTATCAATAAATTAATTTCATGAAATACCTACAAATAAATACAATTAAATAAACTAAAGTACAAAAAATAAAAAAAGCTACGTTACAAAAAATAAAAAAATTAATTACAAACATTATAAAAATTTTACAACAATTTTAAGCTAATTACACCTACTATAAGCCCCCTAATAAAATAACAAAGCCCCCCAAAATAAAAAAAATGCCCTACCCTATTCTAAAATTAAAATAGAAAAGCTCTTTTACCTTACCAGCCCTTAAAAGGGCTTTTTGCGGGGCATGCCCCAAAGAATTCAGCTCTTTTGCCTGTAAAAAAAAACATACAATACCCCCCCAACATTACAACCCACCACCCACATACCCCTAATCTAACCCAAACCCCCCTTAAATAAACCTAACTCTAAGCCTCTGAAGATCTTCCTACCTTGTCTTCACCATGCCAGGTATCACCGATCGTTCCAGGCTCCGAAATCTTCATCCAAGCCCAAGCGGGGGCTGGTGATCCATCATCCGGCTGAAGTCTTCTATCAAGCGGCGGCTGAAGAGATCCAGAAGAGGCTCCAAAGTCTTCATCCTATCCGGGAAGAAGAGGAGATCCAGACCGGCAACCATCTTGATCCAAGCGGCATCTTCTATCTTCATCCGATGACAAGCGGCTCCATCTTGAAGACCTCCAGCGCGGATCCATCCTCTTCTTCCGACGTCCTAAGTCCGAATGAAGGTTCCTTTAAATGACGTCATCCAAGATGGCGTCCCTTGAATTCCGATTGGCTGATAGGATTCTATCAGCCAATCGGAATTAAGGCAGGAAAAATCTGATTGGCTGATGGAATCAGCCAATCAGATTCAAGTTCAATCCGATTGGCTGATCCAATCAGCCAATCAGATTGAGCTCGCATTCTATTGGCTGATCAGAACAGCCAATAGAATGTAAGCTCAATCTGATTGGCTGATTCAATCAGCCAATCAGATTTTCTTTACCTTAATTCCGATTGGCTGATAGAATCCTATCAGCCAATCGGAATTCGAGGGACGCCATCTTGGATGATGTCATTTAAAGGAACCTTCATTCGGACTTAGGACGTCGGAAGAAGAGGATGGATCCGCGCTGTAGGTCTTCAAGATGGAGCCGCTTGTCATCGGATGAAGATAGAAGATGCCGCTTGGATCAAGATGGTTGCCGGTCTGGATCTCCTCTTCTTCCCGGATAGGATGAAGACTTTGGAGCCTCTTCTGGATCTCTTCAGCCGCCGCTTGATAGAAGACTTCAGCCGGATGATGGATCGCCAGCCCCCGCTTGGGCTTGGATGAAGATTTCAGAGCCTGGAACGATCGGTGATACCTGGCATGGTGAAGACAAGGTAGGAAGATCTTCAGGGGCTTAGAGTTAGGTTTATTTAAGGGGGGTTTGGGTTAGATTAGGGGTATGTGGGTGGTGGGTTGTAATGTTGGGGGGGTATTGTATGTTTTTTTTTACAGGCAAAAGAGCTGAATTCTTTGGGGCATGCCCCACAAAATGCCCTTTTAAGGGCTGGTAAGGTAAAAGAGCTTTTCTATTTTAATTTTAGAATAGGGTAAGGCATTTTTTTTATTTTGGGGGGCTTTGTTATTTTATTAGGGGGCTTAGAGTAGGTGTAATTATCTTAAAATTGTTGTAATATTTTTATAATGTTTGTAATTAATTTTTTTATTTTTTGTAACATAGCTTTTTTATTTATTGTACTTTAGTTAGTTTATTTAATTGTATTTATTTGTAGGTATTTCATGTAATTAATTTATTGATAGTGTAGTGTTAGATTTAATTGTAGGTATTTTATTTAATTAATTTATTGATAGTGTAGTGTTAGGTTTATTAGGATTTATTTTACAGGTAATTTTGTAATTATTTTAACTAGGTAGCTATTAAATAGTTATTAACTAGTTAATAGCTATTGTACCTGGTTAAAATAATTACAAAGTTGCCTGTAAAATAAATATTAATCGTAAAATAGCTACAATATAATTATCATTTATATTGTAGCTATATTAGGGTTTATTTTACAGGTAAGTATTTAGCTTTAAATAGGAATAATTTATTTAATAAGAGTTAATTTATTTCATTAGATTTAAATTATATTTAATTTATGGGGGTGTTAGGGTTAGACTTAGCTTTAGGGGTTAATACATTTATTAGAGTAGCGGTGAGGTCCAGTCGGCAGATTTAGGGGCTAATACTTGAAGTTAGGTGTCGGTGATGTAGGGAGGGTAGATTAGGGATTAATACTATTTATTATAGGGTTATTGAGGCGGGAGTGAGGCGGATTAGGGGTTAATACATTTATTAGAGTAGCGGTGAGGTCCGGTCGGCAGATTAGGGGTTAATTATTGTAGGTAGCTGGCGGCGACATTGTGGGGGGCAGATTAGGGGTTAATAAATATAATATAGGGGTCGGCGGTGTAAAGGGGCAGCAGATTAGGGGTACATAGGGATAACGTAGGTTGCGGCGGTGTACGGAGCGGCAGATTAGGGGTTTAAAAAAATATGCAGGGGTCAGCGATAGCGGGGGCGGAAGATAAGGGGTTAATAAGTGTAAGGTTAGGGGTGTTTAGACTCGGGGTACATCTTAGGGTGTTAGGTGCAGACGTAGGAAGTGTTTCCCCATAGGAAACAATGGAGCTGTGTTAGGAGCTGAACGCTGCTTTTTTGCAGGTGTTAGGTTTTTTTTTCAGCTCAAACTGCCCCATTGTTTTCTATGGGGGAATCATGCACGAGCACGTTTTTGAAGCTGGCCGCGTCCGTAAGCACCGCTGGTATTGAGAGTTGCAGTGGCGGTAAATTATGATCTACGCTCCCTTTTTGGAGCCTAACGGAGCCCTTCTGTGAACTCTAAATACCAGCGGTATTTAAAAGGTGCGGGAGAAAAAAAGCATGCGTAGCTAACGCACCCCTTTGGCCGCAGAACTCTAAATCTAGCCGTTTGTGTTTAGGTGACATGATAGGTGAGTTAGATTTAGCATGTGAGATAAATCTTTCCATAGAGAAAGACACGTGCAACAGAGGCTTAAGAATCCTCTTATCGTGGTAAAAATGTGTCCACTTATATCAAAATAATCACTTAATTGATTACAAAAGAACCTAAAAAATTACCCTGGTGAAACAGAAAAATGAAAGAAAACATGTGTCAACAACACTCCTTCTCCCTACCCTACTGTATAAGGATATGTGAGCTGTGTCACAAATAGTAAAATAGTGTACAGTTATTTATGTGAACAGAATAAATAAGCACAATTAATTGAATACACTTAGCACTTGATGTATCAGTAAACTCGTACTTGTGTGAAAAGGAGTTGTGTAAAGGAAAAAAAAAGAAATATTAAATTACCATAATTTAGGAAACTTTTACCCACTAAAGTTTGTCTAGTATGATAGTCGCTTACCAAAGTAATTACCAGTGTCAAACACGTATGAGTTTACTACAATAGAATATGCAATGCCCCTCATATATTTCCCTACATCCAGTATGGTTGTTTGCTTGTTACCTGCTCCAGATACACATCAGTGGTTATGCATATTTAGGTGTAATCCACATCACATATATGGGCAACAACAACAACAAAAAAAGACAACAAAAGAGCAACCTTATCCCTAAATAATTTGAGAAAAGATTCCACCACAGTGAGTCGTTGATTTCACAAACTCCAGTAAAGGGCTGGTTATTTATGTTGTAAACCAGTTTTAGAGGATAATATTAGACACTCCCTTTTACTGTCCTTCTTCCAACAAATTTAAATAAACCAGCATCAGGTACTGTTCAACCAAATTAATGGCGTTTGTTCTGTGTCCAGTATGGCAGTCTCTATAAGACTTTTATACTCAGCTTTCGCAGTAATAATGTAGGGTCAGATCCACTTTTGAATCAGTTCCACTCAGAGTAGACTATGCCCCCCAAGGTACAGGGGATTCTGATCATCAAATTGGATAATCATCCTAGTAAATATTACCCTATATACAGAGTGGTATCTCAGGTGTAGTACCTTACAGCTTTCTTACACTTGTGGTTTATACACACAATCATATAAAACAATACAGTTCTCAGGCTTAAACACCTCCTTCAAGGAACTTTAATAACCAGACTTTTGCAGCCAAGTATATCTCCAGACTCTCTTGCTAGCCTTTATCCCACAGCTTTAGCTGCATCCCAGCTGATCAACACACTTCTAATCGACACACAAAGTCAGGATCATTGTACAGGGTTTTAACATGGGTAGCCTTGTAGTAGGTTAAAACAAGCACCTTAGGTAAAACGTAGGCAGACCAAGCTTATACTTGCACTTTTTGTGATCATTTGTGGGAGCCAAGGTCCTTCCAGGACTGTGGGAGCCGTTTCCAGCTATGGTGGGAGGGAACTGCTTGGACTGGACACCTCTGATACCTGCAGCCTTTGCCCAATCCATCCAGATATCTTGCTCACCCTTCCTTCCACTCCTCAGATATATCTTCCAAGCTTAGCAGTCTCCTCACCCTTTCTCAGTCAGCCGTTTTGCTGGTGTCACCATTTGGATAGGTGAGAATGCCCAATGGCATACTGACTCTGCAAAGTGAGTCCGTCTGCAGAGCGTGGCTTCCGGCTTCTCTATGGTTCTCCTGAAATGTGTATCCAGACCAGGTCTAGCCTTGACTGGTCAAGGATTAAGCGCAACAAGGGTAGGTCAAAAGCATTCTTCAATTCAGAGCCCAAAGCTAGCGTTCCACGTTCCTTCTAGCTCCGCCCCTGTCTGGAGTCCCCAGGTGCCCTCTTTTTGATAGAGATAAATTTTATTTTCTCCAGGCCAAACACTATCTATTGCAGATGGTTAGAAGATATATCATAGTTTTCATCAAAAACATCCATTACTAGATTGTCATAAGCTTAAAGGGACAGACAAGTCCAAAAAAAACTTAAATTTTTCAAATAGGGCATGTAATTTTAAACAACTTTCCAATTTACTTTTATCAACAATTTTGCTTTGTTCTCTATTTTAGTTGAAAGCAAACCTAGGAAGGCACATATGATAATTTCTTAGACCTTGAAGGCAGCTCTATTTTATTTACTTTTCACAGCAGGGGAGAGCAAGCTCATGTAGGTCATATAGATAGCATTGTGATCACAACCGTGGCTAGTGGCAGACACTGCACTAATTGGCTAAAATGCAAGTCAATAGATAATAACTAAAAGTCATGTGATTAGGGGCGGTCAGAAGATGCTTAGATACAAGTTAGTCACAGAAGTAAAAAGTGTATTAATATAACAGTGTTGGTTTTGCAAAACTGGGGAATGGGTAATAAAGGGATTATCTATCTTTTTAAATAACAAAAAATCTGGAGTTCACGGTCCCTTTAAGGAGGGCTCCCTATCCTTTATATATAAAGCATTGATAACCTCCCTAGAGGAAAAAATGGTGAGGGAATACACTGCAAAATGGAACAAACTCCTTCCAAACTCTAATATTGAGAAAACCATCCAAAGAAGTTTTCTACCTTACAAGGCCTAGCAAATCTGGGAATCACAATTTAGACTCATCTATTTTGATTATGTTACCTCTAGAAAAATACATAAATGGAGAAAAGATTTTGAAAGCATTTGTTAGAAATGCCTAGAACCAGATCCCAATATGCTTCATTTACTATATAATTGCCCGAGATTAAACCAATCCTGGGCAAAAATTGAATTCTGGATTTCAACAATATTAGGTAAGAAAATTAATATTACAATAGAAAACATACGGCTAGATTTAGACTTCTGCGGCCAAAGGGGTGCGTTAGCTACGCATGCTTTTTTTTCCCCGCACCTTTTAAATACCGCTGGTATTTAGAGTTCACAGAATGGCTGCGTTAGGCTCCAAAAAAGGGAGATAAGAGCATATTTAACGCCACTGCAACTCTCGATACCAGCGGTGCTTACGGACGCGGCCAGCTTAAAAAACGTGCTCGTGCACGATTCCCCCATAGAAAACAATGGGGCTGTTTGAGCTGAAAAAAAACCTAACACCTGCAAAAAAGCAGCGTTCAGCTCCTAACGCAGCTACATTGTTTTCTATGGGGAAACACTTCTTAAGTCTGCACCTAACACTCTAACATGTACCCCGAGTCTAAACACCCCTAACCTTACACTTATTAACCCCTAATCTGCCGACCCCGCTATCGCTGACACCTGCATATTTTTTTTAACCCCTAATCTGCCGCTCCGTACACCGCCGCTACCTACATTATACCTATGTACCCCTAATCTGCTGCCCCTAACACCGCCGACCCCTATATTATATTTATTAACCCCTAATCTGCCCCCACAGCGTCGCCTCCACCTTCCTACAATAATTAACCCCTAATCTGCCGACCGAACCGCACCGCTACTATAATAAATGTATTAACCCCTAATCCGCCTCACTCCCGCCTCAATAACCCTATAATAAATAGTATTAATTATTATATTATTATTATTATTATACTAATACATTTTTTAACCCCTAAAGCTAAGTCTAACCCTAACCCTAACACCCCTCTAAGTTAAATGTAATTTTTATCTAACAAAATAAATTAACTCTTATTAAATAAATTAACTCTTATTAAATAAATTATTCCTATTTAAAGCTAAATACTTACCTGTAAAATAAACCCTAATATAGCTACAATATAACGAATAATTATATTGTAGCTATTTTAGGATTAATATTTATTTTACAGGCAACTTTGTATTTATTTTAACCAGGTACAATAGCTATTAAATAGTTAATAACTATTTAATAGTTACCTAGTTAAAATAATTACAAAATTACCTGTAAAATAAATCCTAACCTAAGTTACAATTAAACCTAACACTACACTATCAATAAATTAATTAAATAAAATACCTACAATTATCTACAATTAAACCTAACACTACACTATCAATAAATTAATTAAATACAATACCTACAAATAACTACAATTAAATAAACTAACTAAAGTACAAAAAATAAAAAAGAACTAAGTTACAAAAAATAAAAAAATATTTATAAACATTAGAAAAATATTACAACAATTTTAAACTAATTACACCTACTCTAAGCCCCCTAATAAAATAACAAAGACCCCCAAAATAAAAAAATGCCCTACCCTATTCTAAATTAAAAAAGTTCAAAGCTCTTTTACCTTACCAGCCCTGAAAAGGGCCATTTGCAGGGCATGCCCCAAATAATTCAGCTCTTTTGCCTGTAAATAAAAACATACAATACCCCCCCCAACATTACCACCCACCACCCACATACCCCTAATCTAACCCAAACCCCCCTTAAATAAACCTAACACTAAGCCCCTGAAGATCTTCCTACCTTATCTTCACCATGCCAGGTTCACCGATCGCTCCAGGCTCCGAAATCTTCATCCAAGCCCAAGCGGGGGCTGGCGATCCATAATCCGGCTGAAATCTTCTATCAAGCGGCAGCTGAAGAGGTCCAGAAGAGGCTCCAAAGTCTTCATCCTATCCGGGAAGAAGAGGAGATCCGGACCGGCAACCATCTTGATCCAAGCGGCATCTTCTATCTTCATCCGATGACGAACCGCTCCATCTTGAAGACCTTCAGCGCGGATCCATCTTCTTCTTCCGACGTCCAATCAGATTGAGCTCGCATTCTATTGGCTGTTCCGATCAGCCAATAGAATGCGAGCTCAATCTGATTGGCTGATTGGATCAGCCAATCGGATTGAACTTGATTCTGATTGGCTGACTCCATCAGCCAATCAGAATTTTCCTACCTTAATTCCGATTGGCTGATAGAATCCTATCAGCCAATCGGAATTCGAGGGATGCCATCTTGGATGACATCCCTTAAAGGAACCTTCATTCTTCAGTTGGACGTCGGAAGAAGAAGATGGATCCGCGCTGAAGGTCTTCAAGATGGAGCCATTCGTCATCGGATGAAGATAGAAGATGCCGCTTGGATCAAGATGGTTGCCGGTCCAGATCTCCTCTTCTTCCCGGATAGGATGAAGACTTTGGAGCCTCTTCTGGACCTCTTCAGCCGCCGCTTGATAGAAGATTTCAGCCGGATTATGGATCGCCAGCCCCCGCTTGGGCTTGGATGAAGATTTCGGAGCCTGGAGCGATCGGTGAACCTGGCACGGTGAAGATAAGGTAGGAAGATCTTCAGGGGCTTAGTGTTAGGTTTATTTAAGGGGGGTTTGGGTTAGATTAGGGGTATGTGGGTGGTGGGTTGTAATGTTGGGGGGGTATTGTATGTTTTTATTTACAGGCAAAAGAGCTGAATTATTTGGGGCATGCCCCGCAAATGGCCCTTTTCAGGGCTGGTAAGGTAAAAGAGCTTTGAACTTTTTAATTTAGAATAGGGTAGGGCATTTTTTTTATTTTGGGGGTCTTTGTTATTTTATTAGGGGGCTTAGAGTAGGTGTAATTAGTTTAAAATTGTTGTAATATTTTTCTAATGTTTGTAAATATTTTTTTATTTTTTGTAACTTAGTTCTTTTTTATTTTTTGTACTTTAGTTAGTTTATTTAATTGTAGTTATTTGTAGGTATTGTATTTAATTAATTTATTGATAGTGTAGTGTTAGGTTTAATTGGAGATAATTGTAGGTATTTTATTTAATTAATTTATTGATAGTGTAGTGTTAGGTTTAATTGTAGATAATTGTAGGTATTTTATTTAATTAATTTATTGATAGTGTAGTGTTAGGTTTAATTGTAACATAGGTTAGGATTTATTTTACAGGTAATTTTGTAATTATTTTAACTAGGTAACTATTAAATAGTTATTAACTATTTAATAGCTATTGTACCTGGTTAAAATAAATACAAAGTTGCCTGTAAAATAAATATTAATCCTAAAATAGCTACAATATGATTATAATTTATATTGTAGCTATATTAGGGTTTATTTTACAGGTAAGTATTTATTTTTAAATAGGATTAATTTATTTAATAAGAGTTAATTTATTTCATTAGATAAAAATTATATTTAACTTAGGGGGGTGTTAGGGTTAGGGTTAGACTTAGCTTTAGGGGTTAAAAATTTATTAGAATAGCGGTGAGCTCCGGTCGGCAGATTAGGGGTTAATGTTTGAAGTTAGGTGTCGGCGATGCTAGGGAGGGCAGATTAGGGGTTAATACTATTTATTATAGGGTTATTGTGGCGGGAGTGAGGCGGATTAGGGGTTAATAACTTTTTTATAGTAGCGGTGCGGTCCGCTCGGCAGATTAGGGGTTAATAAGTGTAGGTAGGTGGCGGCGACGTTGGGGGGGGCAGATTAGGGGTTAATAAATATAATATAGGTGTCGGCGGTATTAGGGGCAGCAGATTAGGGGTACATAGGGATAACGTAGCTGGCGGCGGTGTACGGAGCGGCAGATTAGGGGTTAAAAAATTTAATAGAGTGGCGGCGATGTGGGGGGACCTCGGTTTAGGGGTACATAGGTAGTTTATGGGTGTTAGTGTACTTAAGAGCACAGTAGTTAAGAGCTTTATAAACCGGCGTTAGCCCAGAAAGCTCTTAACTACTGACTTTTTTCTGCGGCTGGAGTTTTGTCGTTAGATTTCTAACGCTCACTTCAGCCACGACTCTAAATACCGGCGTTAGAAAGATCCCATTGAAAAGATAGGATACGCAAATGGCGTAGGGGGATCTGCGGTATGGAAAAGTCGCGGCTGCAAAGTGAACGTTAGACCCTTTCCTGACTGACTCCAAATACCAGAGGGCGGTAAAAAACCAGCGTTAAGAGCCTCTAACGCTGGTTTGACGGCTACCGCCCAACTCTAAATCTAGCCGATTTTTTTTTAATAAAGATCGGAATTTGGGTATCAACCATAAATTTTTTTCAATTAGTAATCTTAGAGATTGGGGAACACATTTTGTACAATTGAAAAGTTAGAGAAAGTCCCCTCTATCAGTAACGTAAAAAATATGCTTTGAAAACAAGCATAAGCATCTTAGAGGCTTATGATAATAAGTTTTATAAATTAAATGGCCCTGCTGAATATATTAAAATAGGGGGAAAATGTATAACTTATATATGATCAGACCTTAAGAATAAAATATTACAGATCCTCCCATAAAGGAAGCTTGCGGGACTATATAGGGATGAGGGAGTATGAGAGGGGGAGAGAGTGTGTGAGGGTGATTTTTTTATATATTTTTTTAAGCCCTTAAGGAACAGTGTCGTACCCTGTATGACACTGCTGTCCTTGGCTTCTCTCTGCTTCAATCTTGCTAAAAGAAGCAGGGGTGGTGCCAATTGTTGGTGGCATGGGAGGGTTAGAAGGGAGGCGGGTGGGTGGCCCATCACTGCAGTGGGGCGGGCTGGACCGCTACAATACAGAAAAGGGCAGGGAAGGGGAAGGAGGGAAGAGCGAGAGGGGGACTCCTATAGTGGAGGGGGGATATGGATCTGGGAGGGCTATATGGATCTGGGAGGGTCTAGAGTAATGAGGGGGTAGCTACACTACAGACAAAATAAAATAAAAAAATCTATACAAAATTGGGATTTATTGGTACTGGCAGACAGCTGCCAGTACCTAAGATGGCGGCAATAGTTAGAAAGGGGAGGGTTAGAGAGCTATTTGGGGGAAGATCAGGGAGGTTGGAGGGTTAGGGGGGATCCTACACTGCAGAAAGAAAATTAATTTTAAAAAAAGTTTTATTTTTTTTTTTATTGTCAGACTGTCTGCCAGTACTTAAGATGGCGGTGACCAGTAGGGGGTGGGGGAGGGAAGAGAGCTGTTTGAGTGGGATCAGGAAAGAATCAGGGTGCAGGAAGTGTCAGGTGGGAGGCTATTCTCTATACTAAAGCTAAAATTAACCTTTTAAAATAACTGATTAACCACTTCACTGCTGGGAATAATAGGTGTGGCGTGCAGCTGCAATTAGCGGTCTTCTAATTACCATAAAGCAATGGCAAAGCCATATATGTCTGCTAATTCTAAACAAAGGGGATCCCAGAGAAGCTTTTATAACCATTGTGCTTTACGGCACAATCGGTATATAAATAAATAATTTAAGTGAGAAACCCAAAGTTTGTGATAAAGTTAACAAATTTTTTTATTTGATCGCATTTGGCAGGGAAACGGTGGCATGAAATATACCAAAATACTTTGGGTTGTCTACTAAAATAAAATATATATAATTTTGATAGGTAAATAAAAAAAAAACAAGGCTCTATTTCTATTTAAATATAGTGGTGGCAAAAATGCTCTGGTCTTTTGGTCTTCTTAGTCAGAAATGCTTAGTCCTTAAAGGGTTAAGTTGTGGGTGATGAGTGGGGGGTGGGGGAGGCAAGAGAGCTGTTTGAGAGGAATCAGGGAGGGATCAGGGGGTGGAAAGTGTTAGGTGGGAGGTTAGTCTGTACTCTAAAGATAAAATTAACCTTTACAGGCCTCCTAATAGTATGCTTCACAGCTGCAATTAGTGTCCTTCTGATTACCAAAAAGGAGGAGGAGGCGGCTGCCATCGTTGGGAAGAAAGATACACTTCTTAATCTGAAATTGAACTTTCCCTTAATATGCCAAATATTATATGCTGGCAATTCTAATTGTATTTATATGCTCATATATAGTGATGTCGCGAATTGTTCGCCGGCGAATAGTTCCCGCCGAACATAGCATGTTCGCGATTGCCGCGGCGGGCGAACATATGCGATGTTCAATCCGCCCCTATTCGTCATCATTGAGTAATACTTTGACCCTGTACCTCACAGTCAGCAGGCACATTCCAGCCAATCAGCAGCAGACTCTCCCTCCCAGACCCTCCTATCTCCTGGACAGCATCCATTTTAGATTCATTCGGAAGCTGCATTGTTAGTGAGAGGAGGGACAGTGTAGCTGCTGCTGATTTAGTAGGGAAATCTATAGCTAGGCTAGTGTATTCAGTGTCCACTACAGTCCTGAACGACTCATCTGATCTCTGCTGTAAGGACAGCACCCCAAAAAGCCCTTTTTAGGGCTGCTTTTTTTTTCCCTGTGTAATCTAATTGCAGTTGCCTGCCTGTCAGCGTGTGTGTCAGGCTCACAGCGTATACTGTGCCCACTTGCCCAGTGCCACCACTCATATCTGGTGTAACAGTAGTGTAGATTTAAAAAAAACAACACTTTTTTTTACTGTGTTAAATAATAGCAGTCAGTTTCCTTCACACGTGTGCGTTTAAGTGCCTGCCTGCCAGGGCACAGTGTCACCCCAGTGCAACTCATATGTGGTGTAACAGTAGTGTAGATTTAAAAAAAAAAACACTTTTTTGACTGTGTTAAATAATAGCAGTCAGTTTCCTTCACAGGTGTGCGTTTAAGTGCCTGCCTGCCTGCCAGGGCACAGTGTCACCCCAGTGCAACTCATATCTGGTGTAAAAGTAGTGTAGATTTAAAAAAAAACAACACTTTTTTGACTGTGTTAAATAATAGCAGTCAGTTTCCTTCACACGTGTGCGTTTAAGTTCCTGCCTGCCAGGGCACAGTGTCACCCCAGTGCAACTCATATGTGGTGTAACAGTAGTGTAGATTTTAAAAAAAAACAACACTTTTTTGAATGTGTTAAATAATAGCAGTCAGTTTCCTTCACACGTGTGCGGTTTAAGTGCCTGCCTGCCAGGGCACAGTGTCACCCCAGTGCAACTCATATCTGGTGTAAGAGTAGTGTAGATTTTAAAAAACACAAACACTTTTTTGACTGTGTTAAATAATAGCAGTCAGTTTCCTTCACACGTGTGCGTTTAAGTGCCTGCCTGCCAGGGCACAGTGTCACCCCAGTGCAACTCATATCTGGTGTAAGAGTAGTGTAGATTTAAAAAAAAAAAAACACTTTTTTGACTGTGTTAAATAATAGCAGTCAGTTTCCTTCACACGTGTGTGTTTAAGTGCCTACCTGCCAGGGCACAGTGTCACCCCAGTGCAACTCATATGTGGTGTAACAGTAGTGTAGATTTTAAAAAAAAACACCTTTTTGACTGTGTTAAATAATAGCAGTCAGTTTCCTTCACACGTGTGCGTTTAAGTGCCTGCCTGCCTGCCTGCCAGGGCACAGTGTCACCCCAGTGCAACTCATATCTGGTGTAACAGTAGTGTAGATTTAAAAAAAAACAACACCTTTTTGACTGTGTTAAATAATAACAGTCAGTTTCCTTCACACGTGTGCGTTTAAGTGCCTGCCTGCCTGCCAGGGAACAGTGTCACCCCAGTGCAACTCTTATCTGGTGTAACAGTAGTGTAGATTTAAAAAAAAAAACACTTTTTTGACTGTGTTAAATAATAGCAGTCAGTTTCCTTCACACGTGTGCGTTTAAGTGCCTGCCTGCCAGGGCACAGTGTCACCCTAGTGCAACTCATATCTGGTGTAACAATAGTGTAGATTTAAAAAAAAAACACTTTTTTGACTGTATTAAATAATAGCAGTCAGTTTCCTTCACACGTGTGCGTTTAAGTGCCTGCCTGCCAGGGCACAGTGTCACCCCAGGGCAACTCATATGTGGTGTAACAGTAGTGTAGATTTAAAAAAAACAACACTTTTTTGACTGTGTTAAATAATAGCAGTCAGTTTCCTTCACACTTGTGAGTTTAAGTCCCTGCCTGCCAGGGCACAGTGTCACCCCAGTGCAACTCATATCTGGTGTAACAGTAGTGTAGATTTAGAAAAAACAACACTTTTTTGACTGTGTTAAATAATAGAAGTCAGTTTACTTCACACGTGTTCGTTTAAGTGCCTGCCTGCCAGGGCACAGTGTCACCCCAGTGCAATTTATATCTGGTGTAACAGTAGTGTAGATTTTAAAAAAAAAAAAAAAACTTTTTTGACTGTGTTAAATAATAGCAGTCAGTTTCCTTCACACGTGTGCGTTTAAGTGCCTGCCTGCCAGGGCACAGTGTCACCCCAGTGCAACTCATATCTGGTGTAACAGTAGTGTACATTAAAAAAAACAACACTTTTTTGACTGTGTTAAATAATAGCAGTCAGTTTCCTTCACACGTGTGCGTTTCAGTGCCTGCCAGGGCACAGTGTCACACCAGTGCAACTCATATCTGGTGTAACAGTAGTGTACATTTTAAAAAAAACAACACTTTTTTGACTGTGTTAAATAATAGAAGTCAGTTTACTTCACACGTGTTCGTTTAAGTGCCTGCCTGCCAGGGCACAGTGTCACCCCAGTGCAATTTATATCTGGTGTAACAGTAGTGTAGATTTAAAAAAAAAAAAAACTTTTTTGACTGTGTTAAATAATAGCAGTCAGTTTCCTTCACACGTGTGCGTTTAAGTGCCTGCCTGCCAGGGCACAGTATCACCCCAGTGCAACTCATATCTGGTGTAACAGTAGTGTACATAAAAAAAACAACACTTTTTTGACTGTGTTAAATAATAGCAGTTAGTTTCCTTCACACGTGTGCGTTTCAGTGCCTGCCAGGCACAGTGTCACACCAGTGCAACTCATATCTGGTGTAACAGTAGTGTACATTTAAAAAAAAAAATTTTTTGACTGTAATAGATTGAATAGCAGTTAGTTGTCTGCAAGCGTGTGTGTCAGGCCTACAGTGTCTACTCTGCCAAATTCTGCCAGTGCACAGTGCCGCTCATATCTGTTGTCACAGTAGCGTGCATGCATAGTACCACTAATCGGAAAAAAAATGACAGGCAGAGGCAGGCCACCCCGCAGGGGCCGTCGTGTTCGTGGTGCTATGATTCCCTTTGGCCCTAGAATAATGCCCAGCTGTTCAGAGGCCACGTACCCCGAACTCGAACATTTCTGACTCTGAGGACATAGTTGACTGGCTAGCACAGGACACCCAATCTTTCTACAGTTCCGCTCGGAACCTTGACGCACCATCCTCCTCCAGCTTAGCTTCGGGCACCTCTCAAGTTACCACTCGCCCGCCTGCCGCCACCAACACTAGCACCACAGCCGCTTCACTTGATCTGTCAGAGGAGTTATTTACACATCAGTTGGAAGAAATGAGTGATAGTGATGCGCAACCATTATTGCCAGAGGATGTAGATAACAGGGATATGTCTCAGTCAGGCAGCATTACACACATGGACGTACGGTGTGATGATGATGGATGATGTTGTACCCGCTGCTGCTTCCTTTGTTGAGTCAGATACAAGTGAAGCGGTTGATGATGACGATGTGGTCCGTGGATGTCACGTGGGTGCCCGCTAGAAGAGAAGAAGAAGAGGGGGAAAGTTCAGATGGGGAGACAGAGAGGAGGAGGAGACGAGTTGGAAGGAGGGGGGAGGTCGTCGCAAGGAGCTAGTGGGCACAGTCAGACAGCATGCATCGTCACCCGGGGTCAGCCAGACACGTTACTGGATGCTCATGCGCAATGCCTGTAGGCTCATGCGTCCTTTTGAGGAGGGGACAAACCTAGTCAGTCGCACCGAAGGCACCATCAGCAACATCATACATTTGTTTTCTTCCTGGAGCATGCCCTGTGAAGAGTGCTGGATCAGGCCGTAGATGAGCGTGAAGAGGAAGAGGAAGAGTTGTGGTCACCATCACCACCAGAAACAGCCTTATCAGCATCGCTTGCTGGACCTGCGGGGCAATGCTGGAAGAGGATTGTGAGGAAGAGGATTCAGAAGAGGAATGTGACTTTGAGGAGAGGAGGAGGAGGAGGAAGACCAACCACAACAGGCATCCCAGGGTGCTCGTTGTCACCGATCTGGTACCCGTGGTGTTGTACGTGGCTGGGGGAAGAAGATACCTTCAGATACCTTCAGTGAGATCACTGAGGATGAGGAATGGGACATTGAGTAGCATATGCACAACCTTGTGCAAATGGGGTCTTTCATGCTGTCGTGCCTGTTGAGGGACCCTCGTATAAAAGGCTGAAGGAGAACGACCTGTACTTGGTGTCCACGCTACTAGACCCCCAGTATAAGCATAAAGTGCTTGAAATGTTACCGCAAGTCGGAAAGGATGCAGCAGTTCCAAAATAAATTAAAAAGTATGCTTTACACAGCGTATAAGGGTGATGTCACAGCACAACGGGAATCTAACAGGGGAAGAGGTGAAAGTAATCCTCCTCCTCCCACCACCACGCCGGCAAGGGACCAGGACGCTTTACAGACGTGTTGTTGATGGAGGACATGCAGAGCTTTTAAGTCCTACGCATCACCACAGCCCTTCAGGGTCCACCCTCAGAGAACAACTTGACCGACCAGGTAGCAGACTACCTCGCCTTAACTGCAGATATCGACACTCTGAGGAGTGATGAACCCCATGATACTGGGTGTGCAGCCTTGACCTGTGGCCTGAGCTATCCCAATTTGCGATAGAACTTCTGGCCTGCCCCGCTTCAAGTGTCCTGTCAGAAAGGACCTTCAGTGCTGCAGGAGGTATTGTCACTGAGAAGGGAAGTCGCCTAGGTCTAAAAAAGTCTAGATTACCTCACCTTTATTAAGATGAATGAGGGATGGATCCCGAAGGGACTGACAGTGCTGCCTTGGGCTAAAAATGGTCCACATGCTGCTGTATTTTGATCTCTGAATGCCGGATGACTTTGCGTGACTTATCCGCCACCAACTAGGGTTCAAGCCGCAATGTTTTAGGGCACTTTCTGCCTGGGAAACAAACATCAATTTTTTCTGGCCGCTGCTACAGCAGCAGCTGCAACAATACCTAATTTTTCAGGCATGTGTACAATGCCTAATTTTTCTGGCCTCTGGTGCTGCACTGTGGCTTCAAAAACCAAACCAAAAAAAGGTATCATAACAGGGATTAAACTGATAGGAATAGTACTACTTAACACACCACTCATATCTGGTGCACATTAGATTGCACGCGCAGTGCCCCAAATTTGAAGTAGGAGGACCGACCAAGCATCTTTTTCCATCTCCCGGTTCCTAAAATCAATGCCATATACACGTCCCCTGATAGGGACCGTAACAGGATTAAACTGATAAGAATAGAACTATTAACACACCACTCATATCTGGTGGCACATTAGATTGCACGTGCAGGTGCCCCAAATTTGAAGTAGGAGAACCGACCAAGCATCTTTTTCCGTCTCCCGGTTCCCTAAAAATCGATGCCATATACACGTCCCCTGATAGTGGACGTAACAGGGATTAAACTGATAAGAATAGAACTACTTAACACAACCACTCCTATCTGGTGGCACATTAGATTGCGACGCGCAGTGCCCCAAATTTGAAGTAGGAGGACCGGACCAAGCATCTTTTTCCATCTCCCGGTTCCTAAAATCGATGCCATATACACGTCCCCTGATAGGGACGTAATAGGATTAAACTGATAGGAATAGTACTACTTAACACACCTTATAATATGCAGAGAGAGGCAACGCAGAGAGAGGAGTCCTGAAGAAGAGGAGTCAGAGGAGGAAGGTGGCTTTGAGGAGGTGGAAGGACCAAACACAGCAGGGCGTCCCAGGGGGCTTGTTGTCACCTTTCGGGACCCTTGGTGTTGTAGGTGGCTGGGTGGAGGAAGAGACCTTCAATGACATCAGTGAGGACAAGGAACGGGACATGGCTAGCTTGGTATCCAACCTTGTGCAAAGGGGGAGTTTGTAGTTGTGCAAATGGACTGTGTGCGGTTGTTTGCGGTGCGTTAAAGGGACAGTCTAGGCCAAAATACACTTTCATGATTCAGATAGAGCATGTAATTTTAAACAATTTCAAATTTACTTTTATCACCAATTTTGCTTTGTTCTCTTGGAATTCTTAGTTGAAAGCTTAACCTAGGAGGTTCCTTATTGCTAATTTCTTAGACCTGAAGCCCACCTCTTTCAGATTGCATTTTAAACAGTTTTTCACCACTAGAGGGGCGTTTGTTCACGTATTTCAATATAGATAACACTGTGCTCGTTCACAAAGAAGTTATCTGGGAGCAGGCACTGATTGGCTAGACTGCAAGTCTGTCAAAAGAACTGAAAAAAGGGGCAGTTGCTGAGGCTTAGATACAAGATAATCACAGAGGTTAAAAGTATATTATTATAAATGTGTTAGTTATGCAAAACTGGGGAAATGGGTAATAAAAGGGATTATCTATCTTTTAAAACAATAAAAATTCTGGTGTAGACTGTCCCTTTAAACGGGGGAGTTTGGTCAGTCACTGTGAAGCGGGCATAAACCCTTACACTACCTGATCGATACAACATCATACCTGAGTTTTAAAGCATGTTATTCCAAACATTTAGTTAGAATGTAGGTGATTTATGCCCTTTATGGATTAAAACAGGACTCTGCATCAACTATGTCATTTTCCATGGAGTTTGGCCATGGATCCCCCTCCGGCATGCCACAGTCCAGGTGTTAGTCCCCTTGAAAGAACTTTTCCATCACTATTGTGGCCAGAAAGAGTCTCTGTGGGTTTTTAAAGTTCGCCTGCCTATAGAAGTCTATGGCGGTCGCCCGGTTTGCCCATTCGCGAACAGTGTGGAAGTTCGCGTTTGACGTTCACAAACTCAAATTTTGAGGTTCACAACATCACTACTCAATATATCATCGAGGGTGATTACTAGCTATTTATTAGCGCTCACCCTTTTTGTTGTGCAGATTGTTTAGTTTGCAATACTTTTGTGATATTGAGGGGTGCTGCTTTTTATTAACAACGTATATTTAACATGTTGTCTATATCTGAAAGATCATCTGGAGACTCTCTTATGAAAGTCATACTAGATCAGGGGATTATATGTAACACCCATAGATACATCAATAGAGGGTTATTTACTACACTTGAGGCTTTCTGAAAAACTGAAAACAGACATTGGTGGGATTTAGATACCCTGAACTTTTGGAAAAATATTTCTCTGTTTTAGACCAACTGTTCTTTTCTACTAATAGATCTATTAATCCATCATAGACAACAATAAGTTGATGAAACTGCCAAAGAAATTGAAAAAATTCAGAAAGATCTTGATCATTTAAAGGGCCACACAGAATATTCTAGACTTAATAGTCAGACAATTATAGCATCTGATGATTTTCAGATAGAGCTCATTGAAAGGAAAAATTCTAAATTAGCAAGGGGATGATGAAGATTACACTAAAGGGATTGTATAGTACCTATAATAATAATAAGAAATCTGAATCAGATGACATTGAGAAGAAAGACCCCACTTGGATAACAGTACAAAGAAAGAAAAATAAAAATAAAAATAGATCTCAAAATAGTGGGAATGCTAATCACTATCACCAAGTTGGGAATCAACAAAACAAACAGCATTTCATTGATCAAAGATCACACTTTAATTATGAAAATAATGCTGTTTCCCATACTGGGAATAGTGATTGGAGAACACAAGGGTACCCCATACAATAGCAATGGAATGCATAATAGACAGAACCATAATTGGAGACCTGTACACCAAGAAAAGGTTAACAGACAGTAAACCAATTACAACGAATCATATGAATATAACTCTCCTCCACATCAGAGACCAAATGAGAGAATACACCAGGGATCAAATGGTAGAAACAATTGGAGACATCAGGGTGACTATTATAGTCACCATGAAACCCCTTTACCAAATAGACTTCATCCACCACCTAATGATGGTAGTAACTCATCAGATAGAACATGTAAACCCCGAAATATGCATGAAGAGAGATCCTCTACCTCAGCTGGGAATAATTTTTTAGGTGACAGACCCCTGGCCCCTTTATGGGACAAATCAAAATTAGCCCAAAACCACAAAAAAAGATCTTTCCCAAACGAGGGAGAAGAGGGAGAGGGTACACCCTCAAAAAAACAAAACTACTGAAACTAAAAGAAGGCATTTTTAACTTATCTTCACATGACCTATCTGACGATGAAATAAGAATTTTGGGTAGGGGACTATCTTATTGTCCCCCTTCCCAACCTTATATGTTTAATATTTTTGTTGATATTAATTCATTTACACGTAAACTATCACTACAAAGATATTTCGTGGCTAAGGAGATTAGAAAACATAGACTGGAAGGGACACCCATACTAACGAAATGAATCCTAGAAATTTAGAATAAGTAGTTTATACAGAAACAAATGATCTGGCTGATCTACTTGAACAGATAACACCCATCACACTAGCACCACTATCCACCTTCAACCCCCCCAGAGAAGAGGGTTCATATATTGACCTCTTCCAACAATTAGTATTAGATGATCTAACTAAAGCATTCCAAAGTAAAACCTATAGAAAAGGAGCACGTAATGTTAAACGGTTTTGGCCCAATGAAGTACACACCCTTAACAGCTTAATGAATGACAAAAACTTGGTGATACGCCAAGCTGACAAAGGTGGAGGAATAGTCCTTCAGGACTATGAGGATTATGTAATGGAGGCTAAACATATTGTATGTAACACTGAATATTACATTAAACTTAGAAGTGACCCAACACCGCTATATGGAAGAATTCTTATTGATTTGATTTTAGAGGGGTTTGATAAAGGTATTCTTAATAAAAAAGAAAAAATATATTTACTACCTGATCATCCCAGTATCCCCTTCTATTATCACCTCCCTAAGATACACAAAATCGCACCAGACCACCTGGAAGACCTATCATTGCAGGGATAAATAGCCTAACGGATAGACTATTGGAATATATCGATCTCCAGTTACAAAAGTATGTTATCAAACTATCTTCATACATTAGAGACACCACTGACCTGTTGAATAAATTAGCAATGATAAAGAAAAAAGGTGAACAATGTCTATGGATAACATGCAATGTTGGATCTTTGTATTCTAATATAAACCATCAGTTGGGTCTAGACGCTGTGGGAAGTTATCTTGAAGACGATATATACTTACCATTGAGGCAACAAGAGTTTATTCTAACGTGTATTGAATATATACTATCACATAACTATTTCCAGTTTTTAGATGACTGTTACTTACAGATCAAAGGAACGGCCATGGGTACCAGATTCGCCCCCAGCTTCGCCAACTATTTATGGACAGATTCGAAGAAAGATACATTTATGCTTCTAGCTGGGAGGCGAATCTGGTATTCTATGGCCGTTACATAGATGATCTGATCTTCATATGGAATGGTACCTCAGAGAATGCAATATTATTTTTGGATAGTCTGAATTCAAACAATATGGGTATATCATTTAATCATAATATACAAAAAGAAACAATTTAATTTTTAGATGTAAATCTAAGGTGGACTTGTATGAGGGGTGTTGAGTCTTCCACCTATTTCAAGGAGGTAGCAGGCAGGTAAAATCACTCACAAGAGTATTTTTACAAATTAAAAAATACTATTTATTAAAAACAAATTAAAATACATGTACATAGGAGTGAACTAGGGGCATATAGTCAAGCCCCCTGTAAATGCAACGCGTTTCTCGGCTCATACGCCGTTTCCTCAGGCATATTTTTTACCCTGCTACTGTCCTGCTTTATAGACCTACTATCTAGTGCCAACTAACATTTTTCCTCTCTCCCTAAGGCGTGTACCCTTAATTGGTAACCTTCAACACCTGACTGTTTCAGTGTTTCATTGCAAAGATGTCAGTCTTGTGTGTTAAAATAAAACAAAGGCATAAAGTGAAACTCTATACAGCAATTCATATACAGCAATTTATATACACCTAATAATTCTAAACAATAATCTCTAAACATGTGGAAACAATTTAATCATGAATATAAAACATTCTTTCACATTCATATTATACAATGTATGATATCTATAGTAGGGAGCAGGGGGAGCACTTTAAAATTAAAATCCTGCAGCCAATATAACTCACATTACGCTGCTTTCTGCTTATAGCATCTTACATTCGCCTATATTTAGTATGCATTTGTTTTTCTCTTGGGGTTATAAGTGTCCGTATTGTTTTGAGAAAAAACTGGGAGATCTGCAGTGTGAAAATCTTTATAGAATTACGCTGGGATTAGACATTTTCATATACGCCCATGGAACGCCCATGTTACGAAAAAACAACAATTACGCTTTGCATTTTGTATTTATAAGTTCAAATTTCTGTGTGATTTTTGCACATCCAGTGTACTACAATTACTATTTACACTGTGCATGTTTAATTTGATTTATTCCTGTGTAAATTACATACTAATTTTACTTTTTTGTTAACATACATTTTTGGTGAATAATTTTGTTACGATTTTTGATGCACCTTAACAATATAATTTTTCCCTGCTTATTTTTGTGAGAATGGTTCAAATATTTGTTTTGTATGATGTTTAAAATACTAATTTTGTTGTGAACATTTCATATGAAAATGCAGTATACGCCCCTTAGCGAGACACCCTGTTTTCAGGGTAAAAAGTGGCTTTAGATCATTCCACCAGGGAAATAGAAAGACTGGTGAGCATTGTTTAATAATCTCGCCAGCCCAGAGAGCTTTTAATCATCGAGCCCATTGAATGAATTCTCTGAAATACTCAGCGGATTACCAATGTCAAAGATGCTGTATCTGGTACTGCACCCTATAAGGGCCCAGACACCCTTGTGCTTGTTTTTTAAATCAAAATAATTTATTTTGTTTTTGAAATAAAGATGTAAAATATCAGATTCTGAGCTTATATAGCCGGTAGCGGCGAGCTGGCTAAATGTGCTTGTGCACGATTTCCCCATAGGAATCAATGGTGCAGATCCGGCTGAAAAAACAACTAACACACCGCAAAAAAGCAGCGTTCAGCTCCTAACGCAGCCCCATTGATTCCTATGGGGAAATACTTTTTATGTCTACACCTAACATGAGCCCAGAGTCTAAACACCCCTAATCTTACACTTATTAACCCCTAATCTGCCGCCCCCGACATCGCCGACACCTGCTTTATATTATTAACCCCTAATCTGCCGCTCCGGACACCGCCGCCACCTACAATATACTTATGAGATAAATTCAGTATAGACGTAAATTAGAATATTGCTTAAAATTGTATCCTCTATCTGTATCATAAAAACATAATTTATGTAATAATTTACCTGATAAATTAATTTCTTTCATATTGGCAAGAGACCATGAGCTAGTGACGTATGGGATATACAATCCTACCAGGAGGGGCAAAGTTTCCCAAACCTCAAAATGCCTATAAATACACCCCTCACCACACCCACAATTCAGTTTAATGAATAGCCAAGTAGTAGGGTGATAAAAAAGGAGTAAAAAAGCATACAAAAAGAGGAACTGGACTCTTGGCAATATGAAAGAAATTAATTTATCACGCAAGTTCTTACATAAATTATGTTTTCTTTCACGTAATTGGCAAGAGTCCATGAGCTAGTGACGTATGGTATAGAAATACTCAAGATGTGGATATCCACAGAAGAGTCACTAGAAAGGGAGGGATAAAATAAAAACAGCCATTTTCCGCTGAAAACATTTAATCCACACAAAAAATAAGTTTTTCTCATAAATTTAAAGAAAAAACTTTAAACATTAGCAGGAGAATCA
>NW_026512823.1:0-41728 GCF_027579735.1 Bombina bombina
CCTTCTTGTTCAGGGTCCGTTCGAACATCCGAATCTGGTTTCACTCCAGCTGACTGCTTGGAGATTGAACGCTTGATTTTATCGAAGCGAGGATTCTCAGATTCTGTTATCGATACTCTTGTTCAGGCCAGAAAGCCTGTGACTAGAAAGATTTACCACAAAATTTGGAAAAAATATATCTGTTGGTGTGAATCTAAAGGATTCCCTTGGGACAAGGTTAAGATTCCTAGGATTCTATCCTTCCTTCAAGAAGGATTGGAAAAAGGATTATCTGCAAGTTCCCTGAAGGGACAGATTTCTGCCTTGTCGGTATTACTTCACAAAAAGCTGGCAGCTGTGCCAGATGTTCAAGCCTTTGTTCAGGCTCTGGTTAGAATCAAGCCTGTTTACAAACCTTTGACTCCTCCTTGGAGTCTCAATTTAGTTCTTTCAGTTCTTCAGGGGGTTCCGTTTGAACCCTTACATTCCGTTGATATTAAGTTATTATCTTGGAAAGTTTTGTTTTTAGTTGCGATTTCTTCTGCTAGAAGAGTCTCAGAATTATCTGCTCTGCAGTGTTCTCCTCCTTATCTGGTGTTCCATGCAGATAAGGTGGTTTTACGTACTAAACCTGGTTTTCTTCCAAAAGTTGTTTCTAACAAAAACATTAACCAGGAGATTATCGTACCTTCTCTGTGTCCAAAACCAGTTTCAAAGAAGGAACGTTTGTTGCACAATTTGGATGTTGTTCGCGCTCTAAAATTCTATTTAGATGCTACAAAGGATTTTAGACAAACATCTTCCTTGTTTGTTGTTTATTCAGGTAAAAGGAGAGGTCAAAAAGCAACTTCTACCTCTCTCTCTTTTTGGATTAAAAGCATCATCAGATTGGCTTACGAGACTGCCGGACGGCAGCCTCCCGAAAGAATCACAGCTCATTCCACTAGGGCTGTGGCTTCCACATGGGCCTTCAAGAACGAGGCTTCTGTTGATCAGATATGTAGGGCAGCGACTTGGTCTTCACTGCACACTTTTACCAAATTTTACAAGTTTGATACTTTTGCTTCTTCTGAGGCTATTTTTGGGAGAAAGGTTTTGCAAGCCGTGGTGCCTTCCATTTAGGTGACCTGATTTGCTCCCTCCCTTCATCCGTGTCCTAAAGCTTTGGTATTGGTTCCCACAAGTAAGGATGACGCCGTGGACCGGACACACCTATGTTGGAGAAAACAGAATTTATGTTTACCTGATAAATTTCTTTCTCCAACGGTGTGTCCGGTCCACGGCCCGCCCTGGTTTTTTTAATCAGGTCTGATATTTTATTTTCTTTAACTACAGTCACCACGGTACCATATGGTTTCTCCTATGCAAATATTCCTCCTTAACGTCGGTCGAATGACTGGGGTAGGCGGAGCCTAGGAGGGATCATGTGACCAGCTTTGCTGGGCTCTTTGCCATTTCCTGTTGGGGAAGAGAATATCCCACAAGTAAGGATGACGCCGTGGACCGGACACACCGTTGGAGAAAGAAATTTATCAGGTAAACATAAATTCTGTTTTTCGTGCCTTTCTAAACTTCAAGGCAGGTGCAGCATCAACTTCCTCTGCTACAAAACAAGAGGGAACTTTTGCGCAATCCAAGCCGGCCTGGAAATCTAACCAGGCCTGGAGCAAAGGCAAGCAGGCCAGAAAGCCTGCTGCTGCCTCTAAGACAGCATGAAGGAACGGCCCCCTATCCGGCAACGGATCTAGTAGGGGGCAGACTTTCTCTCTTCGCCCAGGCGTGGGCAAGAGATGTTCAGGATCCCTGGGCGTTGGAGATCATATCTCAGGGATATCTTCTGGACTTCAAAGCTTCCCCCCCACAAGGGAGATTTCACCTTTCGATATTATCTGTAAACCAGATAAAGAAAGAGGCATTCTTACGCTGTGTGCAAGACCTCCTAATAATGGGAGTGATCCATCCAGTTCCACAGATGGAACAAGGACAGGGATTTTATTCAAATCTGTTTGTGGTTCCCAAAAAAGAGGGAACCTTCAGACCAATTTTGGATCTAAAGATCTTAAACAAATTCCTCAGAGTTCCATCGTTCAAAATGGAAACTATTCGGACAATCCTACCTATGATCCAGGAGGGTCAGTACATGACCACAGTGGATTTGAAGGATGCTTACCTTCACATACCGATTCACAAAGATCATCATCGGTTCCTAAGGTTTGCCTTTCTAGACAGGCATTACCAGTTTGTGGCTCTTCCCTTCGGGTTAGCTACAGCCCCAAGAATTTTTACAAAGGTTCTGGGGTCTCTTCTGGCAGTCCTAAGACCACGGAGCATAGCAGTGGCCCCTTATCTAGACGACATCCTGATACAGGCGTCAAACTTCCAAATTGCCAAATCTCATAAGGACATAGTGTTGGCATTTCTGAGGTCGCATGGGTGGAAAGTGAACGAGGGAAAGAGTTCTCTATCACCCCTCACAAGGGTTTCCTTCCTAGGAACTCTGATAGATTCTGTAGAATTGAAAATTTACCTGACGGAGTCCAGGTTATCAAAGCTTCTAAATTCCTGCCGTGTTCTTCACTACATTCTGCGCCCTTCGGTGGCTCAGTGCATGGAAGTGATCGGCTTAATGGTAGCGGCGATGGACATAGTGCCATTTGCGCGCCTACATCTCAGACCACTGCAATTATGCATGCTCAGTCAGTGGAATGGGGATTACACAGATTTGTCCCCTCTGCTAAATCTGGATCAAGAGACCAGAGATTCTCTTCTCTGGTGGCTATCTCGGGTCCATCTGTCCAAAGGTATGACCTTTCGCAGGCCAGATTGGACAATTGTAACAACAGATGCCAGCCTTCTAGGTTGGGGTGCAGTCTGGAATTCCCTGAAGGCTCAGGGATCGTGGACTCAGGAAGAGAAACTCCTCCCAATAAATATTAAGAGCAATATTCAATGCTCTTCTAGCTTGGCCTCAGTTAGCAACCCTGAGGTTCATCAGATTTCAGTCGGACAACATCACGACTGTGGCTTACATCAACCATCAAGGGGGGACCAGGAGCTCCCTAGCGATGTTAGAAGTCTCCAAGATAATTCGCTGGGCAGAGACTCACTCTTGCCATCTATCAGCGATCAATATCCCAGGTGTAGAGAACTGGGAGTCGTATTTTCTAAGTCGTCAGACTTTTCATCCGGGGGAGTGGGAACTCCATCCGGAGGTGTTTGCTCAATTCGTTCATCGTTGGGGCACACCAGAATTGGATCTCATGGCGTCTCACCAGAACGCCAAGCTTCCTTGTTACGGATCCAGGTCCAGGGACCCAGAAGCGATGCTGATAGATGCTCTAGCAGCACTGTGGTTCTTCAACCTGGCTTATGTGTTTCCACCGTTTCCTCTGCTCCCTCGACTGATTGCCAAAATCAAACAGGAGAGAGCATCAGTGATCTTGATCGCACCTGCGTGGCCACGCAGGACCTGGTATGCAGACCTGGTGGACATGTCATCCTTTCCACCTTGGCCTCTGCCTCTGAGACAAGACCTTCTACTACAAGGTCCTTTCAATCATCCAAATCTAATTTCTCTGAGACTGACTGCCTGGAGATTGAACGCTTGATTTTATCAAGGCGTGGCTTCTCCGAGTCAGTCATTGATACCTTAATACAGACACGAAAGCCTGTAACCAGGAAAATCTACCATAAGATATGGCGCAAATATCTTCATTGGTGTGAATCCAAGAATTACTCATGGAGTAAGGTTAGGATTCCTAGGATATTGTCCTTTCTCCAAGAGGGTTTGGATAAAGGATTATCAGCTAGTTCTTTAAAGGGACAGATTTCTGCTCTGTCTATCCTTTTGCACAAGCGTCTGGCAGAGGTTCCAGACGTCCAGGCATTTTGTCAGGCTTTGGTTAGAATTAAGCCTGTGTTTAAACCTGTTGCTCCTCCATGGAGCTTAAACTTGGTTCTTAAGGTTCTTCAAGGAGTTCCATTTGAACCCCTTCATTCCACTGATATCAAACTTTTATCTTGGAAAGTTCTGTTTTTGATGGCTATTTCCTAGGCTCGTAGAGTCTCTGAGTTATCAGCTTTACAATGTGATTCTCCTTATCTGATTTTCCATACAGATAAAGTAGTTCTGCGTACAAAACCTGGGTTTTTACCTAAGGTAGTTTCCAACAAGAATATCAATCAAGAGATTGTTGTTCCATCATTGTGTCCTAATCCTTCTTCAAAGAAGGAACGGCTTTTACATAATTTGGACGTAGTTCATGCTTTAAAGTTTTACTTACAAGCGACTAAAGATTTTCGTCAAACATCTTCCCTGTTTGTTGTTTACTCTGGACAGAGGAGAGGTCAAAAGGCTTCGGCAACCTCTCTTTCTTTTTGGCTTCGGAGCGTAATACGCTTAGCCTATGAGACTGCTGGACAGCAGCCCCTGAAAGGATTACAGCTCATTCTACTAGAGCTGTGGCTTCCACCTGGGCCTTTAAAAATGAGGCTTCTGTTGAACAGATTTGCAAAGCGGCGACTTGGTCTTCGCTTCATACCTTTTCAAAATTTTACAAATTTGATACTTTTGCTTCTTCGGAGGCTATTTTTGGGAGAAAGGTTCTACAGGCAGTGGTCCCTTCCGTTTAAGTACCTGCCTTGTCCCTCCCTTCATCTGTGTACTTTAGCTTTGGTATTGGTATCCCACAAGTAATGGATGATCCGTGGACTGGATACACCTAACAAGAGAAAACATAATTTATGCTTACCTGATAAATTTATTTCTCTTGTGGTGTATCCAGTCCACGGCCCGCCCTGTCCTTTTAAGGCAGGTCTAAATTTTAAACTACAGTCACCACTGCACCCTATAGTTTCTCCTTTCTCGGCTAGTTTCGGTCGAATGACTGGATATGGCAGTTAGGGGAGGAGCTATATAGCAGCTCTGCTGTGGGTGATACTCTTGCAACTTCCTGTTGGGAAGGAGAATATCCCACAAGTAATGGATGATCCGTGGACTGGATACACCACAAGAGAAATAAATTTATCAGGTAAGCATAAATTATGTTTTCCTCTTGGTTAGGTAGATTAGCCTCAGTGAAAATGAATTTCCTCCCGCGAATTCTATACTTGTTTAGAGCCTTAACTATTAAAGTCATCGGAACAGATATAGAAAAGATGCAGGCTGACCTGCTTTCCTTTATAAGAGGGGAAAAACAGCAAGAATCTCGAAATTAATAATGGGTAGACATAGATCGCTGGGTAGTATGGGAGCCCCAAATGTAATAGACTATTAAAAAGCGGCTAGAATAGCCCAAGATACTATGATCCTAAAGAGATCTGAAGAAACTATATGGCCATTGCTTGAGGCAGAGATAGGAGGATGGGGTGACCTAGACTCAATTATATGGGACACGGGTCTCTCACAAACCAATAAAGACCCCTCTAAGCCTTTCACTCTAGAGCTTACTTTAAGCACATGGAGAAAGGTAGTGACAAAAAATGACCTTCTGCCAAAACACTCCGTTCTTACCCCAATAAGATATTTACTACCTAGTGATCTGTGGACTCAGATTAAGAAATTTGAAAACAAGTAGGCTATACAGGGTGGCAGACATAATGGAGAACAGGAATATATTAACATACACTCAGCACAAGTGAAATTAGACCCACTAAAACTACACTGGTATTTATATCTCCAACTGAACTCCTCTTTACAGACATTCCTAAAAAAATCCCTAAGACAGACCTCCACTGTTCTAGAAGCTTTTGGCAAAACTACTCATCGTAACAAACACTCCATATCTATACTCTATATAGTCATACAATCCACCCCACACAAAACCAAATCTACCATTAATGTTAGCGTGGGAAAAATAATTTAATATTTGTAAGACGGTAGGGGAATGGTAGCGGCTGTTTCAGTCTGCTGACAAAGGCCTCTTGAGTGTGGACTTGAAAGAAAATGTTTCTAAAACTATCTTTAAATGGTACCTGACACCAATAAGAACATCACATATGTCCCCACAGGGCAACAGACGGAGCTATAGGGGATGCGGGAAGTTGAGTTGGTATAGACACGTGGTGGGATTGTGCACGGAAGTTAGAGTAGTATGGAGACGTTTGTCCTCACTCATTAGCCAACTTCTCGATGAGGAGTTTATACTTACGATACTGCAGGCTCTTCTGCATGAAGATATGGTCACTTACAATAAATATCTTAACACCATCTTCATAAATCCTTTGTACAGTCACCAGGACCTGCATAGCTAAATACTGGAAGACCGGAACTCCCTCATGGTCAGAAATATACAATAAAGTGATGCATACCTACAACATTTATGAACTAGCGTCAGGGATACTAAATAACAGAGATGTAGTCAATAAGACTTGGTTTCACTGGATTGGCAGGAAGGCATCACTTAAATAATTTGGCAAAATATAAAGATTCTGTTGTCAGTAACCCCTCCAATGATCTCTCCCTATCCCCCCACATTTTTACCCACTCACCTATCTGTATTTACTAACGATGATTGACGGCTGCTAATATTAGATGCAGTTATGTTCAAGCCCAAAAATGGCAACTACGGTATGTAAAGGATTGAACATGGAGAGCTAAGGCTGGAACCAGGAGTCTACCAGTCTTAGGGACCAATTTCTATGTGTTTCCACGGAAGTATTATATGGTCACTTGCAATTAAAGAGTCAAAGATGGTACTTTCTTGAATATAATTGGATTGATGGACTACCTATGATGAGATTTACTTGGCTCTCATGTCTTTATCAATGTTAAAGAAAATGATTTGCAGATATTGTTTTATATGTATTCTAAAAAACTTGAAAAATTCAATAAAAATGATTTAAACATAAAACTAATTTCTTTCATGGTGTGTGTCCACGAGCCATGGCTCATGGGATTCAACTCCTGGCCACTAGGAGGCAAAGATTCCCAAAACGCCAACAGTACTTAATCCCTCCAACCCCTCTGGTATGCTAGTCTTACGTATAGCCAAGCAAGGAGAAGTAGAAAGGTAGGAATAGACAAAGCAGGGAAAACGAGATGCAAACAAGAACTCCCACCAGAAAAAAATCAGGTAAGCATAAATTATTATAAATGTTCTTTCATAAAGTTGTGAGAGTCCACAAGCCATTACCCCTGAGAATTAAAACTCAAGCTGTGGAGTACACAAATAATTTCGGCTGGACGGAAAAAAAAAAATTTTGAATGGCATTTACGTAAATTCCTGACAGTGCTGCGTGAAGGACATTCCTACTAAAAACGCTTCCAAAGAAGCAAAAACCTCAATGTGGTAGAATTTAGTAAAGGTATGTATATAATAACCCTATTGCTGCCTTGCAAAATTGTCTAATTGAAACCTCATTTTCAAAAGCCATAGAAAGGGAAAGTGATCCAATAGTGTTTTTGAGGAGACTTTTCAGCCTCCAAGTTATCCTAGGTTATAGCGAAGAAGATAAAGTAATGGCTGTGACCATTTGGCCTTTACATGATCTAGAGGATTGTCTAAAATTCTTTGCAGCTAGAAGAAAGATTTTAATGTTCTCACTTCATCCAAATTATGTAGGAGCTTTTCCTAGATCGATATTATCAGAAGAAACTACCTTTCGAAAAAAAAAAAAAATTGTTCTTTAAACCACCTTATCTTGGACAAAAATAAGATAAGGAGGTTCCCCAGAAGGAGCAGATAGTTAAGATTGTTAAGATGTTGCAAAAAGAAACAATACCTTCCAAACTAGAAGCTGAAAGATAAAACTATGCTAAGTCTCAAAAACGAGGGACCTGCAAAAATCTAAGGACAAAATCAATGTTCCAAGGGGGAGAAATTAGTTAAAAGTGATTGTAAACTTTAATCCACAGTATATAACATTATCTATAAAACCAGGGGCACTTTAATTCGTTTAAATATTTAAACATGCTTTGTTTAAAAAAAAAAATACTTTCTAGTGATGGTAAACATCGCGCCGTTCATCCGCCCGCATCTCATACTTGTTTTCTGTCTTAGATGACAAATGTGGCTTCATCCAAAGGTTGCGTGCCCAACATGGTGTCAACCTCCAGGAAGACCCATTGTGTTGGGCATACAGGGAGTGCAGAATTATTAGGCAAATGAGTATTTTGACCACATCATCCTCTTTATGCATGTTGTCTTACTCCAAGCTGTATAGGCTCGAAAGCCTACTACCAATTAAGCATATTAGGTGATGTGCATCTCTGTAATGAGAAGGGGTGTGGTCTAATGACATCAACACCCTATATCAGGTGTGCATAATTATTAGGCAACTTCCTTTCCTTTGGCAAAATGGGTCAAAAGAAGGACTTGACAGGCTCAGAAAAGTCAAAAATAGTGAGATATCTTGCAGAGGGATGCAGCACTCTTAAAATTGCAAAGCTTCTGAAGCGTGATCATCGAACAATCAAGCGTTTCATTCAAAATAGTCAACAGGGTCGCAAGAAGCGTGTGGAAAAACCAAGGCGCAAAATAACTGCCCATGAACTGAGAAAAGTCAAGCGTGCAGCTGCCAAGATGCCACTTGCCACCAGTTTGGCCATATTTCAGAGCTGCAACATCACTGGAGTGCCCAAAAGCACAAGGTGTGCAATACTCAGAGACATGGCCAAGGTAAGAAAGGCTGAAAGACGACCACCACTGAACAAGACACACAAGCTGAAACGTCAAGACTGGGCCAAGAAATATCTCAAGACTGATTTTTCTAAGGTTTTATGGACTGATGAAATGAGAGTGAGTCTTGATGGGCCAGATGGATGGGCCCGTGCTGGATTGGTAAAGGGCAGAGAGCTCCAGTCCGACTCAGACGCCAGCAAGGTGGAGGTGGAGTACTGGTTTGGGCTGGTATCATCAAAGATGAGCTTGTGGGGCCTTTTCGGGTTGAGGATGGAGTCAAGCTCAACTCCCAGTCCTACTGCCAGTTACTGGAAGACACCTTCTTCAAGCAGTGGTACAGGAAGAAGTCTGCATCCTTCAAGAAAAACATGATTTTCATGCAGGACAATGCTCCATCACACGCGTCCAAGTACTCCACAGCGTGGCTGGCAAGAAAGGGTATAAAAGAAGAAAATCTAATGACATGGCCTCCTTGTTCACCTGATCTGAACCCCATTGAGAACCTGTGGTCCATCATCAAATGTGAGATTTACAAGGAGGGAAAACAGTACACCTCTCTGAACAGTGTCTGGGAGGCTGTGGTTGCTGCTGCACGCAATGTTGATGGTGAACAGATCAAAACACTGACAGAATCCATGGATGGCAGGCTTTTGAGTGTCCTTGCAAAGAAAGGTGGCTATATTGGTCACTGATTTGTTTTTGTTTTGTTTTTGAATGTCAGAAATGTTTATTTGTGAATGTTGAGATGTTATATTGATTTCACTGGTAAAAATAAATAATTGAAATGGGTATATATTTGTTTTTTGTTAAGTTGCCTAATAATTATGCACACTAATAGTTACCTGCACACACAGATATCCCCCTAAAATAGCTATAACTAAAAACAAACTAAAAACTACTTCCAAAACTATTCAGCTTTGATATTAATGAGTTTTTTGGGTTCATTGAGAACATGGTTGTTGTTAAATAATAAAATTAATCCTCAAAAATACAACTTGCCTAATAATTCTGCACTCCCTGTATGCTCAGCTTTAGAACCTTTAGCAGATTGGATGGATTCTGCTTTATAGCCCATAGCTATATTATATTATAACCAATTAAGCGATCTTAAAAATTCGGGACACTTGCTCGACAAATTAAAAAAACATGCAGGGGAATGCAAATTATTCCTGGATGGTGATAGATGTCACATCACTATACACTAGTATTCCCCAACATTTGGGTATTCCAGCAGTAGAATCACTTCTGCAGAGGGAATATAATGTAGATAATAAACTGGGTTTAGAATTAACAGGGACATATGATCATCACACGGTCAACTTCCTGGATTTACCTTAGTAGGCACGACCCAGGGCATAGTCACTTCAACTTAAAGAAAACCCATAGCTGGCAATACCATTCTACATGCCACTTCACAACATCCTAAACATCTTTATAAAGTCAATTCCTAAAGGCCAATTTATTAGTTTTTGAAGAAATACACACCATATTTCTGTTTATGAAAAACAATTAGAGTTAAAAAAAAAAAAAAGAGGCTAATGTGTAGTGGTTACAGCGAACAAGAGCTTGAACAATGTAGACAAAAGGTTAGATCTTACTTGGATAAAAGGAATGACAAAGCGAATGCCCCTGAGAAAAGTATTAAAATAACTGATAACATTGTCTTTACAGCGGAATTTTCACAACAATTTGATTCAGTAGTCAAAATATTGGAAACACATTAACACATTTTGGCCGGTGATGATCTTTTAAAGCCCTTGATAAAAGAATTAAATTTTTTTGCAAGAAAACCTTCTACCGTTGCTCGCATGTTATCTCCTAGTCTAGTGAGAAAGGTTGGATGACAAATTGGGTGACTAAAACAGGCACATTCGAGGGGGCGGAGCCAACTACCACAATGGACGGATGCACTTTCATGGAGCTCTAGTATTCCGTTTGGAATCTGGTCTTTTTCTCTGGTTTTTACTAGTTATACCGGAGCATAACTTGCACACTAGCTCGCTGATCTAAACCTTCAAACCTTTAATGTACTCCAAGAACTATGTTTCCGACAACACTACTAACATAAGTCTGATTGAGAAGCCACGTGGCAGACTGCTATCTGAATATGGACCCCACTCTGGGTCGTTAAACTACAAACTTTGGGGTTCTGGAGGCTCACACACGGGGAAAAGAATGGATCTGGCTCGCATCTTAGCCGCGATTGGCTTTCGCTTCGACTGACAACAGGCGGATCTTATAGACACTCTGAGGTATGTCTCTAGCTGCCCTACTAGGGGAGACATCAGTCGGGATGTTCCCCAGGACTTGCCTGCTGGCCTGAGTGAGGCACTATCGGAGCTCGACGCTGACTGTGAACCGCAGCTGAAGTTACCATATGCTTTTAAACGAGCAAAGCCTAGGGAGCGGGATCACGCACCACTCTCTCCTCAGTATCAGCCAGCTGTAGAAGTTAAAGAGGAACCGGGCGGCACTGCAGCTATAAGATGCGCATCCCCTCCCGACGGAGACAAAAGGGAGAAGCCGGTCGGCTAGAAACCATCCACGGCCCAACATAGCAGTTACTCAACTCCTGTCCTGCACACAGCTGGGAGCCGTCCATAAGTGAGGTAGCAGATACACTTACTGTCCCTTGGGGGAAGCCTCTGTTGCTGTCCACGATGTGGAGCTCAGACCTATTGATTGCAGGGTCAATTTTCAAACGGCTCTCCAACATATGGGACCATGGAAAAATCTCATTCATGAGACTCCCCTATAGAAGTTTTGGCAGAGTTGGGGTCGGCTAGTTATATTATGTACACTCCGTGGGACGCCTTGTTATAAGGTATCCACGGTTCTGGAACGCTTCCCATATTCTTCTGAGGACATTTTAAAGAGGACATTATTACTTGATGATGACAGTTAACAACCTGAGATATACCCTCATTCTTGTTGTATGCTATTGTGTGTATATGTTGCCCACATTTAGAGGGGATTCTAAGTTATTAACTTTACGTGTTCATCAGCTCTCATATTGTTCCCCCCCCCCCCTGCTCCCTTACCTATTCCAGTCTTATTACCATGTTACTTGTTAGGGCAGTTACTTTTATTACTTTGCCTATGTTTTAACTTCAATTCCGTATATTGAGAACCTCACAGTAATACCACATATGGGAGCAGTTTAGGCCGCAATGTTTTGTACTACCTATTCTCTCTATAGAATTATACAACACGTCTCTTATATATAACTTGCAGATTTCTAGTTTTCACTAGTCATGATACACTGGCAATGGGGGTCCTCTCTACGGAGAAATTGAGTTTCACCTTAAACTCTAATCTCACTGAAAATCAGTTATTCATAGAAACCCTGTATATTAGTACTTATGAATGCTCAGCTGTCTTTGTACTACACTATGTTTTTATGTTTTAGCGGATTGCTAGATTATTACACTTTATGGAGCTCTGTTGGTTTTGCTGGAAGTTAGGGCTTCCCTACTTCTCAGGGATCTGATTACCTTCAACAATAATTATTAGATGATATGATAATCCAAAAGTAGTTTAGTTAGCCTGATCATATATAGCTGTTCAACTCAAGGGTTTGTTATTATTAGCTCGGTACTAACTGTATATCCCTAAAGCACTTTTACTCCAAATTTCTCCATAGCTATGCCCAAATTGCAATGAGTTCCTTAAATGCTATCCCAATTTCTTTTGTTATCTGTTGATATGTTCTCCTTCTGTTTGGTTTTCTTCCACGCACAAACTATCCAGAACTTGGAATATATATCATAAGTATTAACTGGCTGATACGAGGGGAGCGGGAGAAAACACAGGTTACCCTTTAAGCTCCTCCAGCAAACCTCTTAGGGAGCCCTTTTGTCTTTCAGCCATTGACAAGGTATCTCTTGCAGGCACATACCTAATAGTAATATACTCAATTACTATCCATAACCTACTCTTCTAAGGCACATTACATCCTTATATTCTTGTCTTATTCATTGAACCATATAGTCTCACACATTATTATAATTCGCCTTTATGTAGATCACACCTGGAAGCCCAAAATTATATGTATTTTTAGTTAATGCTATACAATGCCCTCATTGGTTCCTATATAAAAATATAGGATTTTATTTAGCTAACTCAGAGGGATATAATAGTCATATATACAATTCCCTACTTCTAGCTAAACCATGCAGTGAAATAATCTGTTCTCCGAATTTAGATCACGCCAAAGTTAACTTGAGTTTGTTGACACTAATTCGGTCTCATAGCTGCAGATAGCACCCTACATCACGATCTAATACCCGGAGTATCGGGGAATCATACCCTCACCTGCCTCACGAGCCTAACAAATTTTCTCATGTTATACATATTATACTTAGCCTCAGTCTAATGTTCCTTGTTACCTGAGTATGTTCACCCTCGTTTTGCAATTCTCTTCACCTAAGTTAAAAGGCTTAGTTAGAATTGTTTATTTCCATCCCTATGCATAGCTATATTTGCGTAGCTAAACTACTCCTCTAACGACATACTGATGATTTATTACAGCGTACATATCATCTGCCCCAACTCTACGTGCATATACTTTCTATTTTGTTACTACTGCCTTCTATATTTGCTTGGGGACAAATATATCCTATAGTATAAGATGTAACTGCTCGCACTGAATTAACTAAATCTATATATCTTCACCTGACACAGTGTCGTGCAGTAACCCAGACATATCTTTAGGTACTATCTACATCTCAGAGTCACATATTAGGATATTCCAAGACGTCCTACTTGCTCATAACTGGCCTTTACTACGGAGCTAGTCCTGAGAGGGCCGAACTCATACACATAGATTCTGCATGTTTATACTATTCAGTCTACATATCTTATATTTATCCGGGGACAGTCGAGTTCTGCTTTTCTGTTTTATTACCATTGTTATGACTAGGTATTATGCTTATACTTAAATATTTGTGTTAGGCGATATATCCTCTTTACTTTACTACACTAGTTATTGCCCTGATTGAGTGTCTAGACTAATATAGTGTGTAGCTTTAGGTTAAACAACAAATAGTCTTTCTCCCTGGCCTCAGATACCTACTATTAGAAATGACTACCCCTCTTTTCATACTATCTACCCTCTCCCCTGGATACTCTACTATCTTATGGTGGATAGCTCCGCCCCCTCTCCCCATTTTCCCCTATAATTTGAGCGGCTCTTGCCTGCTGATCTTCCTCCCCTTCCCTATATTCTATGGCCTAAGTGTGGCTCTCACAAAAGCCAACTCCCCACATCTTGATATCATTGGAATAGAAAAATATAGAATATTCTCCCTATAGATGTTGGGATCACCTCCCATTTCATATAACAAAAACTGAAGTTCCATTTCATATAGCCCAAAGCCTTTTCTTTCACATCATCGGGGCATGATATGTGATGTCATTTACACATACTTATCTCACACTGTTGTTCTCCTTCTTCATACAAACGCATTAAACCAAGACATGTTGTTTTGTACCCCTAGGGGGCAACTTTTATCTCGCTCTAGTCCAATACTTTTTTTATTTTTTATTTTAAATCTTAGCAATTTCCAATAATAGATCAAAGATTTGATAGGCGGAGTTGTATTCTTTGTTCAGTTTTATAGAATGACCTTCATGTAACAACAATGTATGTCATGCTCTGATGTATTTACCGCTGATGGGCAACATTTTTACATTACTTTTCTTTGAAACTTCAATAAAGAATTGTTTACAAAAAAAAAAAACAGGCACATTCAAGTGTGGAGGGAGACTTTGTAACGTGTACACACATTAAGAAAGGGAACACATTCACTTCTAGGGTAAATAAAATTAGTTCCAGTATTGCATTTTATACAAATTGCAACACTAAATTTGTTAAATATCGGGGGGCGTGTCCGGGCTCTGGCCGAAGATGGCTGCTAATCTGTGAACTTTCCGCCAGGATATCTAAGTTTGCAGGCGCCATCCAGCACAGAATTTTATTACACTAAAGAAAGCAAACTCTTCTGGGTTGGATTATACTAATATTGGGTGATGTGGAGCTTTGCAGACTGGAATGCTGAGGTTTTAGGCGGCCCTCGTGGAAGAAAATCTCAGCAGCTCTCCTGAGCAGATATGGCTGCTCAGGAGAGCTTATTCGCAAAGTGAGCGGCTTACTTTGCTGGGTCCAGTCTGTGATTGGAAAACTGTCGATGGATGCAGAGGCAGAGAGGATTGCAAGCAAGCTAAGTGCACTGAGACTCTGCAGATTGCTGCCGTTATAGAGTGCGATGTAGTAGCCAGTGACTATGGTGGGAGACAGCTATTCCCCTTCTCATATACACACGCCTTAAGTTTATCCCGTTTGATCCCTACCTATAGCTGCTTGCGGAGCCGGAGGGCCCAAAGATCTGGAGTGGGATGAAGCTATGCGACTGCCCACAAATACTCAAACTCTTAGGTTTATGAACTCTCTCCAGATCAATGACACTGTACCTGGTTGAGGAACCCTGGAGATGCACATATGTTTTGGTCACATTCATTTATATATAATTACTATTGTTTTTTTTTTTTTGTTTGTTTTTTTTGCTTGGCACCATGCGACTCTATTCCCTATGCCTCTAAAGTTATGCTGGTCTACGTAGGTCTGGACTCCCATAGCAGGCAGTCAATAACTTCCTTTGGAATCGTTAATTATTATGATGGGATGAATGCAAATTGCTTTTTATATAATTGCTGCAATAGTTTTACAGTTCTATATTTGTGCATATCATTGCCTCAGTTAAGGTGAATAGTATGGTACTATAACCTCCCCCACCTTTCAACTACACATAGGTGCTTTCTGCAACATATCTCTACATGTGACAATTGTTAGCATAATTTCCCAAAATTCTTCCCAATATGGCCTTTGGATGAAGTCTTTAATATCCTTATAAGGTGTTATATAATGTTATAGATGGATATGTGGTGACGATGACTAATTATTACGTATATTAAATTGGCATAGATATCTGCATTTGTGAGGTGGTTCCCTCAGTTCTATAATAGCTATGGAGTTAGCTAAGTTTTATTCTATGAATCACATAAGGCCTTATTGTTGCTTGTGCACAAACAATTTTATGTAGTGTAATAGAGTTATGTTGCTGGTGGATTATGCTTTATTGAAGACCGTTAGCCTATAAATACAGGGTTAAATGCTATACAGGGGACTGTTAATACAGTTAATACTTCCACACATTTTCAGTGACAACAATTTTTTTAATTTTAACTGAGCTCTGTTAATATGGTACTTAAACCATCCCAGACTTATATAGTGTGTTAAATGATCTCATAACTTTCATTCTTGCTGTAGTGTTATAACTTGTGATTTTGTTTCATTACGAACACACTGCTGTGATGCTGACAAACTACAATGTGTTAGTACTAATACATAGGTTAGGTATCATTTCTATGTGTTCTTGTTTGACTACCCTTGAATGTACAGCAAAATTTTCCATGACCTGTTTCAGTTTGTATGCATAACTTTGCATTGACCCAAGATTAGCTTTAGGGGATTTAATATTCTCACTCATCTAATTATTCATTTAGAGGTGTCTCTGGTGTCCACGGCCAGGATGGCAGAGTACTCCATGCATTCCTAATATTTGAGCAGAAGAGGGAGTCTAATTAATTATTCTAGTCAGTCTGGGCTCAAGTTCAGTTATTATTTAAAAGTTAACATTCCCATGGCCCCAAGAATGTCCTTATTGATATTGTTATAACCTATGCGAGGCCTAAGATGACCTCCGCAGCTTTATTATTTAATTAGAGGGGACGTGTCTATTTTATGGTGTCGGATTAACAGGCAGTGAATCATATAGACAGTTGATATTTGCTTGTATATATGTCCCCAATCTTTCTTAAACAAGCTATACTCTAGTCTTAAGAGTGGTCTTATAAATACTTTGTAGCCGTTGCTATTACTCCTTAAATCTTAATCAATCATATGAGCCTTTATCATATTAGTTTTTCTGCCCTCCTTTAATTTTTATTTTTTTTACCTTTAAGTTTTCTGGACCTCTACAGGGTCCTGACAGACATAGGAGGAAGAATGATCAGTATAGGTCCAAGAGTGGTCTGTTTCACCCCAAAACCCTCCGCTCAGTACAGGCCCAAAAGTGACCTCAGCTGCTTCTGGGGGGAAAAATGAGGGAGGTTTTAGGTTTGCCCCACAAATATTATATATTTGATTTATCTCCTAGTTTGGTAATCAAATGTGACCGTTGTATCAAGTGATACAGACTTGTGTAAGATTGTATGTATATGTTTTTTTTTGTTTGTTTGTTTTTTGCCTTGTGTTTCAACGTTTAATTTGTATCATAAACTGAATTATCTGTAAATGTTTGACCCTCAATAAAAATTATTAAAAAAAAAATAAAAAAATATTTGTTGAATATCTACTTACCTGCAATTTTTGTGAGGTTCAATACATAGATCAAACCTCCAGGGAAGTCAGAACGAGATTTGGCGACCATGACAAAGATGTTAGGAATTATAATAAAGATTCAGCAGTTGCAAATCATTTTAGTGGTTTGCACTTCACCAATGTAGCCGACATGTCCATACAGATCATTGATGTGGCAATATTTCCTCCAAGGGGAGGAAATATAATTCTATCTATGAAGGAATTATGTGGATTTTAAAATTACAAACACGTTCACCCCAGGGTATGAATAGAGAATGGGATGTTAATTTTTCATTGATCATTAGGTACTAAATGGGAACTTACCTATTGACTCTCTTGTTATCATCATCATTATATTTTTGGAACACCTATGTATATGTAATTAAAGGATATATAGCATTCATTGCATGTTTTGTCCAAAGTTAAGTAGTCCCCAATGAGGTTCTCACCAGTTGTATATCTTTGCCTTTGTCACTTATACTTTACATCTAATACGTCAATACAAGTGTTTTTTCAAATGTTTTAGATATGCCTACGTCTAAATAGCTTTTTTTATACAATAGCTCCTTTAAATTTCTGTAAAGGGTTAAATTGAAGCTGTATTTAAGTCTGTTAATTGTATGCAGATACAGTTTGAGTAAGCGCCACTAGGTGCCTAGCCATGCTGTCTGTTCTTTTAAACATTTTTATTCTATACCAATACATTTTCTTGGTTTAAAGAAAAGTGTATAAACCTATTCACTGCACAAATTTATCGTGCAAACTAAAGTTGAGTGTAGGAAAGTCCAGACAAGAAGGTCAAAAGCCTTTTGGGCATCTGTCGAAAGATATATTGTAGGAATCTTAGTATGATTTACAAAGTCTAACAGATCTAGAACTTTGACAGTTATATCTGGCTTCCTCTGTAGTATAAATCCACCGGGTCCAAATGGATTATGTGAGGGAGTATTTGATTAAACATATTTGCCAATACCTTGGCATAGAATTGTAGCTCCACAGTTAACAGGATAATGGGTTTATAGTTAGATGGGCAGGTAGATGGTTTGCCGGGTTTCAGTAACACTGTTATATGGGCCTGTTACATGGGATAAGGAAACCCTATGTTTACGTTGATCAGACTAAATTGAGACCTAATGTATGGTACTATATGTTGTGAAAACGTTTTGTAGTATTGGCCAGTAAACCCATCTGGGCCTGGGGACTTAACTAGTATCAAATCTTTAATTGCCCCTGATATTTCGTCTGTTGTCATGACTGAGTGTGTGTGTGTTATCTCTCTAGTCAGTTTTGTGAATGGGGCTGATTCTAGATAAGCTCTACATGCGTCAATGTTGGCGAGTCCCACCAATAGCCCTAGAAAAAAATAGAAATATTAAAAGGGCAGTACAAATCTAAGAATAAGTGTAGTTCCCATATTCCTTAAATAAAGTGGTACCATTTGATTTTATTAGTTTTTGAAACTTTTATAACTTCTATTTGATAATTAAAGATCACAGACTTCTTCTGGAAGTTAACAGGTTTGGGTGCGGGACCCAATTTCAATACGACTGCTATTCAAATGTAATGATTTGTGTATAGTTTTAATCAGTATACAATGTTACTATCAATAAACAAAATTTGCATGTGCAATACAAAATTCAGCTTTTTTTTATTTCTTTTTTTTTTTTTAGGGGTGTGCATTCAGATACTTCAGTAGCATCCAAATGTGGAAGAAGGCACTTTCTTTTGCATGATGTACCGAGTCCACGGATTCATCCTAACTTGTGGGATATTGTCCTTCCTGACAGGAAGTAGCAAAGAGAGCACCACAGCAGAGCTGTCTATATAGCTCCCCCCTTAACTCCACCCCCCAGTCATTCTCCTTTGCTGGCTCTAAGCAGGAAGAGTAAAGAGAAATTGTTGTTCCTTCTCTGTGTCCTAATCCTTCTTGTAAGAAGGAACGTCTGTTGCACAACTTGGACGTGGTTCATGTTTGAAATTTTATTTGCAGGCAACCAAAGATTTTCGTCAAACATCTTCTTTGTTTGTTGTCTATTCTGGAAAGCTTAGGGGTCAAAAGGCTACGGCGACTTATCTTTCCTTTTGGCTGAAAAGCATCATCCGTTTGGCTTATGAGACTGCTGGACAGCAGCCTCCTGAAAGGATTACAGCTCATTCTACTAGAGCGGTAGCTTCCACATGGGCTTTTAAAAATGATGCTTCTGTTGAACAGATTTGTAAGGCTGCGACTTGGTCGTCGCTTCATGCCTTTTCAAAATGTTATAAATTTGATACTTTTGCTTCTTTGGAGGCTATTTTTGGGAGAAAGGTTTTGCAAGCAGTGGTGCCTTCCGTTTAGGTTCCTGTCTTGTCCCTCCCTTTATCCGTGCCCTAAAGCTTTGGTATTGGTATCCAACAAGTTAGGATGAATCCGTGGACTTGGTACATCATGCAAAAGAAAACAAAATTTATGCTTACCTGATAAATTTCTTTCTTTTGCGATGTACCGAGTCCACAGCCCGCCCTGTCTATTCAAGACAGATGGTATTTTTTTATGTAATCTTCAGTCACCTCTGCACCTTATAGTTTCTCCTTTTCTTCCTTGGCCTTCGGTCGAATGACTGGGGGGTGGAGTTAAGGGGGGAGCTATATAGACAGCTCTGCTGTGGTGCTCTCTTTGCTACTTCCTGTCAGGAAGGACAATATCCCACAAGTTAGGATGAATCCGTGGACTCGGTACATCGCAAAAGAAAGAAATTTATCAGGTAAGCATAAATTTTGTTTTTTCAGAGCCGCATTTATTCTTGTAAAAGTGCAACACACTAAGATCCGTGTAAATCCAGATCTTAGTGTGTCGCAATTTCACAAGAATACATGCGACCGAAAAAAGCCAAATGTGGCGAGCGGCCGCCACCACCTACATTTGGATGCTATTGAATCATCTGAATGCACACCCTTTTTTTTTCCTTATTTAAAAATGTCTTTCCCCCCTTTTGTTAGTGTGCTGAACAGGGAAGTTCCATGGATGCAGCTGAAATTTCTCAACCAGGTCTGGCATATTTGCTAAAGATTTTCCTCCTGCGGGTCTGGGGATTGTTTGCAAACCGAAAGATTGCAAGATTTCTCGCAGCGAGATGGACACTCCCTTTTTTATTTCTTTTATTTTAATTATTTCTTGAGGGCAGCCCCTGCAATTGTCAACAAGTTTTTTAAAAAAAATCTGGTTTGTCAAGGTTTTGCCCTTAGTGTTTACATACATGTTGATGCACAAATAACCATTATTTATTACACTTCCATACCCTTTCTTGTCTTTTTATTATATTTTCTTCTACATACAACAAAGAAACATTAATTGCTTTACCTTAAATTAGTCAGTTTTCTTTTCTTTTATATGCTTAAGAATTTATCAAACTTATTTCTATTCGTATATTTAAATTCAGATTGCCTGAGACAGGATTGTCAAAATGGTCCAGTTCAAATCATGTGAGCGGTCTGTACTTCATGTCCATCCATCCTGGAGACATAAATATTTTTACATGATGAGCCAATTTTCACAGGTCCACAGAACTGTGCAACTTTTATGTCCTAAATTATGTCTAACACAGTATCAGTTATTACTACTTATGCAAATATCATTACCCCGTTTTATGGAGAGATTCACATTTTTATTTGGGGGTTTAAATGTTGAGATTCTGTGCCAAAAAGATCTGTTTAAAATTGTTAAGCAACATTGTATGTTAGACATGATTAAGGGAATGCAGACCAATATTTCCATTCAGTGTACCGATTAAGGATTCAACAAAGGTCCCTCTAATTTGAAAATTCCAGCAATGCTTAGTGATTTGATACGGAAAAATTTCTGCTGAAGCCCTTTAACGCTTGCTCTCTGAGTGAAAATCTGTACAGGACTGAAGTGATGTACTCTAAACAGAAAATGTGTTAAAATTCAATGAGAAATACAATAAAATGTGAATTGGCATAGCTTGTTTACAAGGGCATTGCATATGCAAAAATTATTAGAAATGCTGTCTGAAAATTAAAACCATATTGCTAATGTTGGATTTGCTAAAAAGTAAATAAGTTTAAACTGTCGCTATTTTTGCATGCTTCAAATTAATCATATTTCTTTTTATTTTAGAAGGAATTGTCAACTGGTACACAAGTAGTGAGGAAGACGAAGAAAGTGGTGTGAACTCAATCTTAAAAACACTAAGAAATCAATCAAAGCTAAGAAAAAATTCAACAGAACAGCCTGTTTCTGCAAATGTTGATCCAAGACTAACAAAAGATAGGGTGGGAGGAATGCCAATGTCTGATCCGCGAATGAAACCGGCCCAAAGTCCCAGGAATCATGCAGATTCTGCATGCATTGATCCAAGAGTTTCACGTGACCCAAGAAAAACCAAACCTGATGAGATTTCACCTAGTTGTAATGCAAGATCTGATAATCTTCAACCACAGTCAGGAAGCAAGGTAAAGAACAAAGCATTACAAGAAGATGAGGAGGATGGTGAGAGAGAACTGAGAGATAAAGCCGTTATCATACCTTTGGAAATGCTACCAGGTGTAAGTTTAAGGGATCCACGATGTAAACTAAGACAGTTCAGTCATATTAAAATGGATATCATATTGACCAAACCAAACTTTGCTAAATTAATTGTGTGGGCACCTGAAGATTTACTTCCAGTTCCCCCACCTAAACCTGATCCCGTTTCATCAATTAATTTACCATTGCCTCCACTTATAGCTGACCAAAGGCTTAATAAAACAGGTAATATGATAATGGAGGTGCACCACTCTGTTTCTGACCCACGCTTAGAAAGGCTGGATCCAAGGCTAGAGACAAAAGCTAAACATACAAATATAGCAGTGAGATGTAGCTTTGTGGACCATACAGAATCTCATATAATCAGTAACAAATTGGGAGATCCGCGACTACAAAAAAATCTTCAGTCGAGGTTATGCAGAGTGTTGAGCACTGAGAACCAAAAAGATTCAAACCCTCTCAAAATAGACCCTCGCGTGGCAGCAAAATCAGGATTTGGCTCATTACAGTCAACTGTTGTAAGTAAACCTGATCAAGATGTCCTTCCACCATATGCTCCCAAGCTGTCTTCATCAAACATTCACTTGAGAACTCCAAGTTCCATATTGAAGAATATTTCATTATATGATCCTAAAGACAATACAATATCAAATTCAGACACTATCCCACACAAAAAAGAAGAAAATGAGGAGGAACTGAAAAAGACAGAAACTGTAAATAAACCTTGTAAAAATGAAGGTGAGGAAATGGATAGTTTTCAGCAGCCTAAATGTTCCACTGAGATACCACAAACAAAAAGCATACCGGTTTTAGAGCAAAGCGAGGAATGTTCCACCAATGGTCCAGCTGAAGAAACAGTTAACTCAAATAAAAGCCCTTCTTTAACTAGCATACCACAGCCACCCACTGCACCAGCAGTTCACAACCTTCCAATTCAGGCTTTAACAGGGCTCATTCGCCCACAGTACAATGAGCCAAGGCAAATAAAGTCATTGGGGCAAGTGAACCAAACACAAGATGTGGACATTGATGATAAAACATTGAAAGATGTTTTTAAAACATTTGATCCCACAGCATCACCATTTTGTTAGCAACTTCTCCATTAAAGAGAGATTTGTTTTTGCTTGTTTTTTGTAAATTGTATTGTGATTTGTATCTTCTGTACTCTATTTATTTGTAAATTAAAAGCAAGCTAAGCTACTATAAGTAGTTGTGGAATCACATGTAGATCTAAATTATATTTATTGCCAGTCTATCATTGTATTTTCTTTGTACATGCCAGATTTGAGGAATTGTTAATCATGTGGTAAAGCTGGCATATTAAACTAGAACCAAGCACTTTCATTGTAAATAGAACATAATTACAATTTTCATAAAAGTCAATTAAGTATATACTAAACCGTCTTTTCATACTCATTAATGACTGTATGGTATCAAGCAATACTGTGTAGTTTTCTTAGTGCTATTTAAAAGGAATTATTTATATATATATATATATATATATATATATATATATATACACACACACACACACACATATGTTTAGTAAAAGCTTTAACTTAAAAGCAGATTGTCTGGGAAGATCTATTGACACTCCATTTCAGTGTGTATTGCAAATTATTTTGCCATGCATACATGTAACATATATGTATAACCTTGTTAATTTATACCAGTAGTTCAAATTGTGTTTTAAACAATTTTTTAAATATTGTAAATAGAGGGATGGGAAAGCTTAGTTCTGTACGGTTAATGTACTGAGAAAAATTTGAGTTCTTGAAGCATTTTTATTTCATTCTTTAAATTGACTATATTCTAAATAAGTACTGTAGACTAGACAATGATGTTTATGTATTGCATGAAATGTATTTTTTTGTGTGTATAACAGTACTTGTATTAATTGCTTATTTGATTTTAAGTAAATATTTAAGAAAACGATGCAGTTCTGATTTGCTACTCATGTACAAAAGGTTCATGTTACAGTAGATAACTTTGGAAATATATGTTGTACAACAAACTGTGAATTGATTCACTTGCCATGTAATGCACTTCTAATTTTATTTTGTACCACAAGTACATTAGTAAATTTTATTTTGTTCTTTTAAAGGGACACTCAAGTCAAATTAAACTTTCATTATTCAGATAGAGCATGCAATATTAAACAACTTTCCAATTTACTTCCATTAACCAAATGTGCACAGCCTTTTTATATTTACACTTTTTGAGTGACCAGCTCTTACTGAGCCTGTGCAAGAATTCACAGAATATATATATATAAATATATATATATATATGCATTTGTGATTGGCTGATGGCTGTCACATGATACAGGAGTGGAAAAAGACAACTGGAATTTGTCACAAAAAAAATCTTCTCACTAAGTTCAGACTAAGTTCTATTGCATTGTCTTTTTATTGTGCATTTGTTGATTATGCAAATCTACTGTATTTACTGGTCCTTTAAGGCTACATAAATTTAAAAAAATATTTGCTAACAGCTAGCCATATATTTCTACATACTAATATGATATTGTGCACCTTTTACATTAGAGATAAATTTGTGGACGATTATAGCTTAGCAAAGAAAAATAATTTACGTTTACATATAAAAATCTAAAGTTTTTCTTTTGAATATCATAATAAAAATAGATTTTAAGGGTTTTCTGTAGCAAAATGTTACTTTTAAAATTTCTAGTGTCAATCATAATGCGCAAGCAACAATTTTTATGTTTTGCTTAATATTAATGTTTCACACTTTCATGAGAACACATTCAGTACTGGTGGTTTTATGGCCTCTCTGGACTAATTGGAGATGCCTTCCAGAAATCTAATGTGGACACTGAACCCAATTTTTTTCTTTTGTGATTCAAATAGAGCATGCACTTTTTTTTTTTTTTTTTTAAATCATTTATTATTATCCAACAATGGATGCAGAAAAATCAAATTGTAAATATTGCGCCACGCAGGGCCAAATATCATATAGCATAACAGAAAAAAGAGAGAAAAAAAACAGACATGATTACATCATTATATATGTTAAACAGCATTGTGCCCGTAGATGGCCTCCTTAATGTAGAGCATACATTGCTGGAGTTTTTCCTTTTTTCCTAACATAAACACCTCATCCAAAAAAGAAAAAAAAGAGGGGGGGCCAGTGAATTGAGTAGCATCTTGGCTCATATCTCTCTTACTTGGTTATTACCAGGCACCTAAGAGTACTAATTCAGAGTTTCTGAATGGAAATATCAAATCATTTATCTCGGTATCAGGGAATGACTTAATGAACACTGACCATTTGCCAAAGAATCGTCTGATATCTAGGTCATTATCTAAATTAGTATCTCTTTGTTCTAACAGACATTGTTTTTTCTAACAATTCTTAATCTCTGGGATAGATGGGATTGCTCTCAATTTCCATTTTTTAAGAATAAGATATCTAGTTGCCAATATGGATAGAGTTATAACTTTCTCATCTGATTGCTGATGATTGTGATTCCTCAAGCCGAATATGGCCTCTAACTTTGTTAAGCTCGAAAGAGAGATTTTAAGAGTTTTACTAAGCCAGAACTCTAGCTTCCACCAAAGATGTCTTATTTTAGGACAGTCCCATATCATATGCATTAAATCCGCTGCAGGGAGTAGACATTTTGGACATTTATTGAAGCTAAGATTACGAATTTTATAACCCTTTTCGGGAGTGAAATAGGAATTATGTATAAGTTTGACATGCATCTCCCGCCAGGTAGCTGATAAAGTGGTTTGAGCAACTTTCTGAATTGATGATTGGACAAATTTGGTGTCAATATTAGAATGAGGTATTATCCCATTCCACATTGAAGTAATTTTCTCTATCTCCAATTCGCCTTTGCTAAGTTTAATCAGCTGATAGCATAGGGAAATTGATATGTGTCCATTTTTGAACAGTATAAGCCAGTTATCCAGTTTACCCAGGGTCCAGCTCCAGCCTACCTCTTTCATTAGCTCCAAAGAGAAATGCCTGCTTTGCAAGTATGCATAAAATTCCTTATTATTAATTTTAAACTCTATTTTTAGTTCCTCAAAAGTTTTGACGCATTTTCTCTCTAGGTCGATGAGCTGTACCACCCTGTTCAGGCCTAAACTGTGCCATCTCTTGAATATTATTGAACTTAGGCCTACGGGAAATTTTGGATTGCCCAATAATGGAAGATGCTGAGAATTTTTATAGTTTAAAGATAGAAGATTGGTCATTTTCCACCAGGCCTTCAGCTGGTTGGAGAAAGTTTTAAGTCTTTTAATTTCTCCGGGGAGTTCTTTAGGTGGACAATGAATAGTGCTAGGGGAAGATAAGGGTTACAGATATTTTCCTCTAGTGAGTTATTAACCACATAGTCACTGTGATAAATCCAGTCTGCCACCACTCGAGCAAGGAAGGCATACTTGTATGAGCGAATATCTGGTAGTGCAAGACCACCATACTCTTTTGGAAGTGAGAGTTTGTTTAGGGATATCCTAGGTCTTTTTTCCTGCCATAAGAATTTACTAACTGCGCTGTTGAGGGACCGGACATCCCTCTCTAAAAGAATTAATGGGGTATTCTGTAAAACATATAAGAGCTTTGGGAGCAGAACCATTTTAAATAAGGCTATCCGCCCGGAGATGGATAGTGGCAGAGACTGCCAACTTTTAAGTTTCTCTCTAATACTTACTAGAATTGGGAGGATGTTGAGATGATACAGGCCCCCTGGAGTGGAGGGAATCATGATTCCTAAGTATTTGAGAGATTCTTTGGCCAAGCTGAAGGGGATATTAAGGGGGGAGTTATTATTTTTTCTAAGCCATAATAGTTCTGATTTTGCTTCGTTGATCTTATAGCCTGAAAAAGACCCAAAGCGAGCAGTAATATCCAGAAGTTTAGGTATACTGGTTTGGGTATCTGATAGATATAGCAATAGATCGTCCGCATAGAGAGCGATTTTCATCACCTGATTACTTACTTTGATTCCTGATATTTGGTGTCTGACCATAATTGCCAAGGGTTCAATTGAGACGTTGAAAAGCAGGGGGGGACAGAGGGCATCCCTGTCTAGTTCCCCTCCCTAGAATTATCTGTGGGGAGACACAGTTATTCACAATCAATCTTGTATATGGTTCTTTATACAAATTAGTGATGAAGTGAAGGAACACACCCTTAAAGCCAAAATTGGCCAATGAAGCAAGAAGATGATCATGATGGATTAAGTCAAATGCTTTCTCTGCATCAAGTGAGACAATAGCTAGGTCAGGAGCACCCCCATCCCCCCGGTTCCCCGACGCCTCCAAGGTCGTAAAATATTCCGTAATAACTAATGCTTCTCTGATTTTTGCTGAAGAGTTTCGTTTGTATAGAAACCCAGCTTGATCTGGATGAATGATGTTAGCAAGTGATGTCTGAAGCCGCTTAGCAATGATAGAACAGAGAATTTTGTAGTCTTCATTTAGAAGGGCTATGGGTCTATATGATTCCTTAAGGGAGGGGTCTTTCCCGCCCTTGAGGATTAGGATAGTGTTAGAGGCAGTTACAGTAGATAACTTACTCCTGTTACAGTAGATAACTTTGGAAATATATGTTGTACAACAAACTGTGAATTGATTCACTTGCAATGTAATGCACTTCTAATTTGATTTTGTACCACAAGTACATTAGTAAATTTTATTTTCTCCTGTTAAGTGTAGTCAGTCCACGGGTCATCATTACTTCTGGGATATTAACTCCTCCCCAACAGGAAGTGCAAGAGGATCACCCAAGCAGAGCTGCTACATAGCTCCTCCCCTCTACGTCACACCCAGTCATTCTCTTGCACCCAACTAATAGATAGGATGTGTGAGAGGACTGTGGTGATTATACTTAGTTTTTATATCTTCAATCAAAAGTTTGTTATTTTAAAACAGCACCGGAGTGTGTTGTTCCTTCTCAGGTAGAATTTGAAGAAGAATCTACCTGAGTTTTTGGATGATTTTAGCCGGCGTAGCTAAGATTCATTTTGCTGTTCTCGGCCATTCTGAGGAGTGAGGTAAACTTCAGATCAGGGGACAGCGGGCAGGTTCACCTGCAAAGAGGTATGTTGCAGTATATTATTTTCTGAGGAATGGAATTGACTGAGAAAATACTGCCAATACCGATATAATGTAAGTTCAGCCTTAAATGCAGTAGTAGCAACTGGTATCAGGCTGTTATGTATATATGTGTACACTTCAGTATTCTGGGGAATGGCACTTCACTGGGATAATACTATATGCATATAACTTTTAGCCTAACTTGCAGTGGGAACGTCTAGCAACAGGCTGTTTAATGACATTTCATGTTATTTGATTTTAAACGTTTTTGCTGGCATGCTAAATTGTTTAATTATCTGAGGTACTGGGTGAAAAATTGTTTTGGGCACTGTTTTTCCACTTGGCTGTCGTTTATTTTAATTTAAGACAGTTTACTGAACTTCCCTCACTGCTGTGTGTGAGGGGGAGGGGCCTATTTTGGCGCTTTTGCTACGCATCAAAAATTCAGTCAAAAGTCTGTTTCTCTCCCTGCATGATCCGGATCGTCTCTACAGAGCTCAAGGGTCTTCAAAAATTATTTTGAGGGAGGTAATCACTCACAGCAGACCTGTGAGATTGTGCTTTGACTGTGATAAAAAACGTTTATATTTTGTACATTTATTTCTGCTATTAAGGGTTAGTTATCCATTACTAATGGGGGCAATCCTTTGCTAAATTTATGCCTTTACCGGGAAAAAATTTTGGTTTTTATAATTTCTCCGGTTCATTGTTATTCATCTGTCATAATTTTTTTCTGTGCTTCTTAAAGGCACAGTGCGTTTTTCATATTACTTGTAAATTGAGTGAAAAGTATTTCCAAGCTTGCTAGTTTAATTGCTAGTTTGTTAAACATGTCTGACTCAGAGGAATATCTCTGTGCTATATGTGCAAAAGCCAAGGTGGAGCCCAATAGAAATTTATGTACTAATTGCATTGATGCTACTTTAAATAAAAGTCATTCTGTACAAATTGAACATCATTCACCAAACAACGAGGGGAAAGTTATGCCGACTAACTTGCCTCACGTGTCAGTACCTGCATCTCCCGCTCGGGAGGTGCGTGATATTGTAACGCCGAGTACTTCAGGGCGGCCATTACAAATCACACTACAGGACATGGCTAATGTTATGACTGAAGTTTTGTCTAAATTACCAGAACTTAGAGGTAAGCGAGATCACTCTGGGGTGAGAACAGAGTGCGCTGATAATATTAGGGCCATGTCAGATACTGCGTCACAATTTGCAGAACATGAGGACGGATAGCTTCATTCTGCGGGTGACGGATCTGATCCAAATAAACTGGATTCAGACATTTCAAATTTTAAGTTTAAGCTGGAAAACCTCCGTGTATTACTAGGGGAGGTGTTAGCGGCTCTGAATGATTGTAACACAGTTGCAATACCAGAGAAAATGTGTAGGTTGGATAAATATTTTGCGGTACCGGCGAGTACTGACGTTTTTCCTATACCTAAGAGACTTACTGAAATTGTTACTAAGGAGTGGGATAGACCCGGTGTGCCTTTCTCACCCCCTCCTATATTCAGAAAGATGTTTCCAATAGACGCCACCACACGGGACTTATGGCAAACGGTCCCTAAGGTGGAGGGAGCAGTTTCTACTTTAGCTAAGCGTACCACTATCCCGGTGGAGGATAGCTGTGCCTTTTCAGATCCAATGGATAAAAAGTTAGAGGGTTACCTTAAGAAAATGTTTGTTCAACAAGGTTTTATATTGCAACCCCTTGCATGCATTGCGCCTGTCACGGCTGCGGCAGCATTTTGGTTTGAGTCTCTGGAAGAGACCCTTGACTCAGCTCCATTAGATGAGATTACACACAAGCTTAAAACCCTTAAGCTAGCTAATTCATTTATTTCTGATGCCGTAGTACATTTAACTAAACTTACGGCTAAGAATTCCGGATTCGCCATTCAGGTGCGCAGAGCGCTGTGGCTAAAATCCTGGTCAGCTGATGTTACTTCTAAATCTAAATTACTTAACATACCTTTCAAAGGGCAGACCTTATTCGGGCCCGGTTTGAAAGAAATTATCGCTGACATTACAGGAGGTAAAGGCCATGCCCTGCCTCAAGACAGAGCCAAACCTAGGGCTAGACAGTCTAATTTTCGTGCCTTTCGTAACTTCAAGGCAGGAGCAGCATCAACTTCCCCTGCACCAAAACAGGAAGGAGCTGTTGCTCGCTACAGACAAGGCTGGAAACCTAACCAGTCCTGGAACAAGGGCAAGCAGGCCAGAAAACCTGCTGCTGCCCCTAAGACAGCATGAATTGAGGGCCCCCGATCCGGGAACGGATCTAGTGGGGGGCAGACTTTCTCTCTTCGCCCAGGCTTGGGCAAGAGATGTCCAGGATCCCTGGGCGTTAGAGATCATATCTCAGGGATATCTTCTGGACTTCAAAATCTCTCCCCCAAAAGGGAGATTTCATCTTTCAAGGTTGTCAACAAACCAAATAAAGAAAGAGGCGTTTCTACGCTGTGTACAAGATCTGTTGCTAATGGGAGTGATCCACCCGGTTCCGCGGTCGGAGCACGGACAGGGGTTTTACTCAAATCTGTTTGTGGTTCCCAAGAAAGAAGGAACCTTCAGACCAATCTGGGATTTAAAGATCTTAAACAAATTCCTAAGAGTTCCATCGTTCAAAATGGAAACTATTCGGACAATCTTACCCATGATCCAAAAGGGTCAGTACATGACCACAGTGGATTTAAAGGACGCTTACCTTCACATACCGATTCACAAAGATCATTACCGGTATCTAAGGTTTGCCTTCCTAAACAGGCATTACCAGTTTGTAGCTCTTCCATTCGGATTGGCTACGACTCCAAGAATCTTCACAAAGGTTCTGGGCGCTCTTTTGGCGGTACTAAGACCGCAAGGAATTTCGGTGGCTCCGTACCTAGACGACATTCTGATACAAGTGTCAAGCTTTCAAACTGCCAAGTCTCATACAGAGTTAGTACTGGCATTTCTAAGGTCGCATGGGTGGAAGGTGAACGAAGAGAAAAGTTCTCTCTTTCCACTCACAAGAGTTCCCTTCTTGGGGACTCTTATAGATTCTGTAGAAATGAAGATCTACCTGACAGAAGACAGGTTAACAAAACTTCAAAATGCTTGCCGTGTCCTTCATTCCATTCAACACCCGTCAGTGGCTCAATGCATGGAGGTAATCGGCTTAATGGTAGCGGCAATGGACATAGTACCCTTTGCACGCCTACATCTCAGACCGCTGCAATTGTGCATGCTAAGTCAGTGGAATGGGGATTACTCAGATTTGTCCCCTACTCTGAATCTGGATCAAGAGACCAGAAATTCTCTTCTATGGTGGCTTTCTCGGCCACATCTGTCCAGGGGGATGCCATTCAGCAGACCAGATTGGACAATTGTAACAACAGACGCCAGCCTACTAGGTTGGGGCGCTGTCTGGAATTCCCTGAAGGCTCAGGGATCATGGACTCAGGAGGAGAGTCTCCTTCCAATAAACATTCTGGAATTGAGAGCAGTTCTCAATGCCCTTCTGGCTTGGCCTCAGTTAACAACTCGGGGGTTCATCAGGTTTCAGTCGGACAACATCACGACTGTAGCTTACATCAACCATCAAGGAGGGACAAGAAGCTCCCTAGCGATGATGGAAGTATCAAAGATAATTCGCTGGGCAGAGTCTCACTCTTGCCACCTGTCAGCGATCCACATTCCTGGAGTGGAGAACTGGGAGGCGGATTTCCTAAGTCGTCAGACTTTTCATCCTGGGGAGTGGGAACTTCATCCGGAGGTCTTTGCCCAAATACTTCGACTTTGGGGCAAACCAGAGATAGATCTCATGGCGTCTCGCCAGAACGCCAAGCTTCCTTGTTACGGGTCCAGGTCCAGGGACCCGGGAGCGGTCCTGGTAGATGCTTTGACAGCACCTTGGACCTTCGGGATGGCCTATGTGTTTCCACCCTTCCCGATGCTTCCTCGATTGATTGCCAGGATCAAACAGGAAAGAGCATCGGTAATTCTAATAGCGCCTGCGTGGCCACGCAGGACCTGGTATGCAGATCTAGTGGACATGTCATCCTGTCCACCTTGGTCTCTGCCTCTGAGACAGGACCTTCTAATTCAGGGTCCTTTCAAACATCAAAATCTAATTTCTCTGAAGCTGACTGCTTGGAAATTGAACGCTTGATTTTATCAAAGCGTGGTTTTTCGGAGTCAGTTATTGATACCTTAATACAGGCTAGGAAACCTGTTACCAGAAAGATTTACCATAAAATATGGCGTAAATACTTACATTGGTGCGAATCCAAGAGTTACTCATGGAGTAAGGTTAGGATTCCTAGGATATTGTCTTTTCTACAAGAGGGTTTAGAAAAGGGTTTATCTGCTAGTTCCTTAAAGGGACAGATCTCAGTTCTGTCCATTCTTTTACACAAACGTCTGTCAGAAGTTCCAGACGTTCAGGCTTTTTGCCAGGCTTTGGCCAGGATTAAGCCTGTGTTTAAAACTGTTGCTCCACCATGGAGCTTAAATTTAGTTCTTAACGTTTTACAGGGTGTTCCGTTTGAACCCCTTCATTCCATTGATATTAAATTGTTATCTTGGAAAGTTCTGTTTTTAATGGCTATTTCCTCGGCTCGTAGAGTCTCTGAGTTATCAGCCTTACATTGTGATTCTCCGTATCTGATTTTTCATTCAGATAAGGTAGTTCTGCGTACTAAACCTGGGTTCTTACCTAAGGTTGTCACGAACAAGAATATCAATCAAGAGATTGTTGTGCCATCATTGTGTCCTAATCCTTCTTCAAAGAAGGAACGACTTCTGCACAATCTAGATGTAGTCCGTGCCCTGAAATTTTATTTACAGGCAACTAAAGATTTTCGCCAAACTTCTTCCCTGTTTGTCGTTTATTCTGGACAGAGGAGAGGTCAAAAAGCTTCTGCTACCTCTCTCTCTTTTTGGCTTCGTAGCATAATACGTTTAGCCTATGAGACTGCTGGACAGCAGCCTCCTGAAAGAATTACAGCTCATTCCACTAGAGCTGTGGCTTCCACTTGGGCCTTTAAGAACGAGGCCTCTGTTGAACAGATTTGCAAGGCTGCAACTTGGTCTTCTCTTCATACTTTTTCCAAATTTTCCAAATTTGACACTTTTGCTTCTCCGGAGGCTGTTTTTGGGAGAAAGGTTCTTCAGGCAGTGGTCCCTTCCGTATAAAGATCCTGCCTGTCCCTCCCGTCATCCGTGTACTTTAGCTTTGGTATTGGTATCCCAGAAGTAATGATGACCCGTGGACTGACTACACTTAACAGGAGAAAACATAATTTATGCTTACCTGATAAATTCCTTTCTCCTGTAGTGTAGTCAGTCCACGGCCCGCCCTGTTTTTTATGGCAGGTCTAAATTTTTAAATTATACTCCAGTCACCACTGCACCCTATAGTTTCTCCTTTCTCGTTTGGTTCTCGGTCGAATGACTGGGTGTGACGTAGAGGGGAGGCGCTATGTAGCAGCTCTGCTTGGGTGATCCTCTTGCACTTCCTGTTGGGGAGGAGTTAATATCCCAGAAGTAATGATGACCCGTGGACTGACTACACTACAGGAGAAAGGAATTTATCAGGTAAGCATAAATTATGTTTTGGTTTTTTAAAGGGACACTCAAGTCAAATTAAACTTTCATTATTCAGATAGAGCATGCAATATTAAACAACTTTCCAATTTACTTCCATTAACCAAATGTGCACAGCCTTTTTATATTTACACTTTTTGAATGACCAGCTCTTACTGAGCCTGTGCAAGAATTCACAGAATATATATATATATATATATATATATATATGCATTTGTGATTGGCTGATGGCTGTCGCAGGATACAGGAGTGGAAAAAGACAATTGGAATTTGTCACAAAAAAATTCTTCTACTCACTAAGTTCAGACTAAGTTCTATTGCATTGTCTTTTTATTGTGCATTTGTTGATTATGCAAATCTACTGTATTTACTGGTCCTTTAAGGCTACATAAATTTAAAAAAATATTTGCTAACAGCTAGCCATATATATCTACATACTAATATGATATTGTGCACCTTTTACATTAGAGATAAATTTGTGGACGATTATAGCTTAGCAAAGAAAAATAATTTACGTTTACATATAAAAATCTAAAGTTTTTCTTTTGAATATCATAATAAAAATAATAGATTTTAAGGGTTTTCTGTAGCAAAATGTTACTTTTAAAATTTCTAGTGTCAATCATAATGCGCAAGCAACGATTTTTATGTTTTGCTTAATATTAATGTTTTACACTTTCATGAGAACATATTCAGTACTGGTGGTTTTATGGCCTCTCTGGACTAATTGGAGATGCCTTCCAGAAATCTAATGTGGACACTGAACCCATTTTTTTTTCTTTTGTGATTCAAATAGAGCATGCACTTTTATGCAACTTTCTAATTTACTCCTATTATCAAATTTTCTTCATTCTCTTGGTATCTTTATTTGAAAAGCAAGAATGTAAGTTTAGATGCTGGCCCATTTTTGGTGAACAACCTGGGTTGTTCTTGCTGATTGGTGGATAAATTCACCCTCCAATAAACAAGTGCTGTCCAGGGTATTGAATCAAACATTGGCTGGCTCCTTAGCTTAGATGGGTTTTTTTTTTTTCAAATAAAGATAGCAAGAGAACAAAGAAAAATTGATAATAGGAGTAAATTAGAAAGTTGCTTAAAATTGCATGCTCTATCTGGATCATGAAAGAAAAAATGTGGGTTCAGTGTCCCTTTAAATATGCTCCAGCTGAAGTTTTTGTTATCATCCTTACACAACTTGAATGTTATTACCTTATTATAGGGCACACAATATATTTAATATTTATATGATCACATGTATTTATTACAGTTTATTTTGCATATGTTTACTTCATAATAATGTATGTAATCATTAATTGAATTGTATGTTGCATAACACATGGTGACTTTTTTCATTTAGGAAAACATTAATATATTATTAGTAGTGTATGTCCCTCTGGATTGTTTGAGTCCCCAAAGAGACACACATCTGTTTGTCACTAAAGACTATAATATGTATAATCGATATACAAAAGAAGAAATAACTAATTTCATTATGGTTAGTTTTCTAGGAATGCAGTGGGTATTAGTTGGGCAGCAGTGATCATTTTTCCTGCATCGTCTGCTTTTTTTTTGTGTGTGTATAATTTTTTATAGTGCTTAAAGCCCTTTTTATTTGAATAGTTAGGTACAAACTATATTTAACATTTTACTATTAATATAAACATTAATGTTTTAGGTTGATAGTGCACCAATAATTATGTCTCTCTAATAATTTTCCTGAGTATAAGTGTTTAATTTTCTATCATTTTCATTTTTTGAATGCAAAATAAATGTTGACAATTTAGAATTGGATAGAAATCCTACAGATAGTCCTATTAGTTTTGCTAAATATCTTATTTGTCCCCTAGAGTTGCTTACTAATGGTAGGATCTCTTCCGCAAGTGTACTTTTGTACAGAAACTCTTCTGGGCTGGAAAATTATCTTGAAAGTCAAAGTATAAGCCTTCCAAGAAAGTTCTACAAGGCAGATCTGAGGAGGCTTGATGTTGAAGCCATTTCCGCTGCCCAATATCTTTAAGGTCTGAAAGACATGTTTCTTGAAAAATGGTCTTCACCTAAAGAGAGAGATGAACAGGCGTTTTCCATGGATAGAATTAAGACTTCACCAATCCTCTTTATCCAAAATGTGTTTTTCTTCTCCAGATTCCTCAGAATCTGGTGAAATTAAAGGACATTTTGGGTGGATAATCAGGGTTTTCATGGTTTTAACTACAACCTTTTCATTATTCCTAACAAAGAGTTAGACTTACATAATATCTGAATAGATTTTTGATTGTCCTAAAACCTGATAAATTTTAACCTGATCATAGTAGATCTGATAGATGCTTACTTTTGTGTTCCTGTGTATGCTGATCATTAAAATGTATCTGCAATGAAAATATTTTTGTTTTCAGGTTGTGGCTGTTTCTTCAGTTTGATGACTGCTCCAATAATCTAGGATCTCATTTGACAAAGAGCAGGTCACTCCTTATTGGAACAAAACCCTATTTAAAGTTTTTCAACAGAGAATGCTCATTAGTGCCATTAGACTGGATTATGTTCCTAGGTATTATTCTGGACACATCTTCCAAGATTACATTGCTCCATGGAATTTTATTTTGGTTATGCAGATTAATCCTTTTGCATAGAGTTAGTCTTTGAAGTTACATTTTCGTAGTACCCTACCATTGGGTTTGTACACAGCCATACATACTTCTGAGCTTGGGGGGTCTCCTCTTTCCTTTTTGATTTTGCATTACGAATAGATGTTTTCTTTCATGTAATTAGCAAGAGTCCATGAGCTAGTGACGTATGGGATATACATTCCTACCAGGAGGGGCTAAAGTTTCCCAAACCTTAAAATGCCTATAAATACACCCCTCACCACACCCACAATTCAGTTTTACAAACTTTGCCTCCTATGGAGGTGGTGAAGTAAGTTTGTGCTAGATTCTACGTTGATATGCGCTCCGCAGCAAGTTGGAGCCCGGTTTTCCTCTCAGCGTGCAGTGAATGTCAGAGGGATGTGAGGAGAGTATTGCCTATTTGAATGCAGTGATCTCCTTCTAAGGGGTCTATTTCATAGGTTCTCTGTTATCGGTCGTAGAGATTCATCTCTTACCTCCCTTTTCAGATCGACGATATACTCTTATATATACCATTACCTCTGCTGATTCTCGTTTCAGTACTGGTTTGGCTTTCTACTATATGTAGATGAGTGTCCTGGGGTAAGTAAGTCTTATTTTCTGTGACACTCCTAGCTATGGTTGGGCACTTTGTTTATAAAGTTCTAAATATATGTATTCAAACATTTATTTGCCTTGACTCAGAATGTTCAACTTTCCTTATTTTTCAGACAGTCAGTTTCATATTTGGGATAATGCATTTTAATTTAACATTTTTTACCTTAAAATTTGACTTTTTCCCTGTGGGCTGTTAGGCTCGCGGGGGCTGAAAATGCTTCATTTTATTGCGTCATTCTTGGCGCGGACTTTTTTGGCGCAAAAATTCTATTTCCGTTTCCGGCGTCATACGTGTCGCCGGAAGTTGCGTCATTCTTTGACGTTATTTTGCGCCAAAAATGTCGGCGTTCCGGATGTGGCGTCATTTTTGGCGCCAAAAAGCATTTAGGCGCCAAATAATGTGGGCGTCTTATTTGGCGCGAAAAAATATGGGCGTCACTTTTGTCTCCACATTATTTAAGTCTCATTTTTTATTGCTTCTGGTTGCTAGAAGCTTGTTCTTTGGCATTTTTTCCCCATTCCTGAAACTGTCATTTAAGGAATTTGATCAATTTTGCTTTATATGTTGTTTTTTTCTTTTACATATTGCAAGATGTTCCACGTTGCAACTGAGTCAGAAGATACTTCAGGAAAATCACTGCACAATGCTGGAGCTACCAAGCTAAGTGTATCTGCTATAAACTTTTGGTATCTCCAGCTGTTATTTGTATTGCATGTCATGTCAAACTTATTAATGCAGATAAAATTTCCTTTAGTACTGTTACATTACCTGTTGCTGTTCCGTCAACATCTAATTTTCAGAGTGTTCCTGATAACATAAGAGATTTTATTTTTTAAATCCATTAAGAAGGCTATGTCTGTTATTTTTCCTTCTAGTATACATAAAAGTCTTTTAAAACTTCTCTTTTTTTCAGATGAATTTTAAATGAACATCATCATTCTGATACTGATAATGGTTCTTCTGGTTCTGAGGTTTCTGTCTCAGAGGTTGATGCTGATAAATCTTTGTATTTGTTCAAGATGGAATTTATTCGTTCTTTACTTAAAGAAGTGTTATTTGCATTAGAAATAGAGGATTCTGGTCCTCTTGATACTAAATGTAAACGTTTAAATAAGGTTTTTAAATCTCCTGTAGTTATTCCAGAAGTGTTTTATCTCCCTGATGCTATTTCTGAAGTAATTTCCAGGGAATGGAATAATTTGGGTAATTTATTTACTCCTTCTAGACGTTTAAGCAAATTATATCCTGTGCCATCTGACAGATTAGAGTTTTTTGGGACAAAAATCCCTAAGGTTATGGGGCTGTCTCTACTCCTGCTAATGTACTACTATTCCTACGGCAGATAGTACTTCATTTAAGGATCCTTTAGATAGTAAAATTGATTCCTTTCTAAGAAAAGCTTACTTATGTTCAGGTAATCTTCTTAGACCTGCTATATTTTTAGCGGATGTTGCTGCAGCTTCAACTTTTTGGTTAGAAGCTTTAGCGCAACAAGTAACAGATCATAATTTTATAGCATTATTTTTATTCTATAACATGCTAATAATTTTATTGGTGATACCATCTTTTGATATCATTAGAGTTGATGTCAGGTATATGTCTCTAGCTATTTTAGCTAGAATAGCTTTACTGGATTAACTTGGAATGCTGACATGTCTTCTAAGTCAACTTTGCTTTCCATTTCTTTCCAGGGTAAATAATCATTTTCGTTCCTTTCCTCACAAGGAACAAAAGCCTGATCCTTCATCCTCAGGAGGCGGTATCAGTTTGGAAACTATTTCCAGTTTGGAATATATCCAAGCCTTATAGAAAACCTATAGCCAGCTCCCTAAGTACCTATGAAGGTGCGGCCCTTATTCCAGCTCAGCTGGTATGGGGCAGATTACGTTTTCTTCAAAGAAATTTGGATCAATTCCGTTCTTAATCTCTGGTTTCAGAAACATTGTTTCAGAAAGGTACAGAATTGGCTTCAAGTTAAGGCCTCCTGCTAAGAGATTCTTTTCTTTTCCCGTGTCCCAGTTAACACAGCAAAGGCTCAGCATTTCTGAATGTGTTTCAGATCTAGAGTTGGCTGGAGTATTTATGCCAGTTCCAGTTCTGGAACAGGGGCTGGCGGTCTTATTTTATCTCTTCATTGTACCAAAGAAGGTCAATTCCTTCAGACCAGTTCCGGATCTATCATTATTGAATCATTATGTTAGGATACCAACATTCAAGATGGTTACTGTAGGACTATCCTGCCTTTTGTTTAGCAAGGGCATTATATGTCTACAATAGATTTACAGATGTGTATCTGCATATTCCGGATTCATCCAGATCACTTTTAGTGTCTGAGATCTCTTTTTAGACAAGCATTACCAGTTTTGTGGCTCTACCGTTTGGCTTAGCCTCAGTTCCAAGAATTTTTTTCAAAGGTTCTCGGTGCCCTTCTTTCTGTAATCAGAGAATAGGGTTTTGGTATTTCCTTATTTGGACGATATCTTGGTATTTGCTCAGTCTTCTCATTTTCGAAGAATCTCATACGAATCGACTTGTGTTGTTTCTTCAAGTTCATGGTTGGAGGATCAATTTACCAATCAGTTCATTGATTCCTCAGACAAGGGTAACCTTTTTAGGTTTCTAGATAAATTCAGTGTCTATGACTCTGTCCTTGTCAGACAAGAGAAGTTTTAACATTGATATCAGCTTGTCAAAACCTTCAGTCACAATCATTCCCTTTGGTAGCCTTATGCATGGAAATGTTGGGTCTTAGGACTGCCGCATCAGATGCCGATCTCCTTTGCTCGTTTTCACATGCGACCTCTTCAGCTCTGTATGCTGAACCAATGGTGCAGGGATTACTCAAAGATATCTCAATTAATATCTTTAAAACCGATTTTACAACACTCTCTGACATGGTGGACAGATCACCATCGTTTAGTTCAGGGGGCTTCTTTGTTCTTCCGACCTGGACTATAATCTCAAACAGATGCAAGTCTTACAGGTTGGGGAGCTGTGTGGGGGTATCTGACGGCACAAGGGGTTTGGGAATCTCAGGAGGTGAGATTTCCGATCAATATTTTGGAACTCCGTGCAATTTTCAGAGCTCTTCAGTCTTGGCCTCTTCTGAAGAGGAGTTGTTCATTTGTTTTCAGATAGACAATGTCACAACTGTGGCATACATCAATCATCAAGGAGGGACTCACAGTCCTCTGGCTATGAAAGAAGTATCTCGAATTTTGGTTGGGCGGAATCCAGCTCCTGTCTAATCTCTGCGGTTCATATCCCAGGTATGGACAATTGGAAAGCGATTATCTCAGTCGTCAAACGTTGCATCCGGCGAATGGTCTCTTCACCCAGAGGTATTTCTTCAGATTGTTCAAATGTAGGAACTTCCAGAAATAGATCTGATGGCTTCTCATCTAAACAAGAAACTTCCCAGGTATCTGTCCAGATCCGGGAATCCTCAGGCGGAGGCAGTGGATGCATTATCACTTCCTTGGAAGTATCATCCTCCCTATATCTTTCCGCCTCTAGTTCTTCTTCCAAGAGTAACCTCCAAGATTCTGAAGGAATGCTCGTTTGTTCTGCTGGTAGCTCCGGCATGGCCTTACAGGTTTTGGTATGCGGATCTTGTCCGGATGGCCTCTTGCCAACTGTGGACTCTTCCGTTAAGACCAGACCTTTTGTCTCAAGGTCCTTTTTTTCCATCAGGATCTGAAATCCTTAAATTTAAAGGTATGGCGATTGAACGCTTGATTCTTGGTCAAAAGAGGTTTCTCTGACTCTGTGATTAATACTATGTTACAGGCTCGTACATCTGTATCCAGAGAGATATATTATAGAGTCTGGAAGACTTATATTTCTTGGTGTCTTTCTCATCATTTTTCTTGGCATTCTTTTAGAATACCGAGAATATTACAGTATTCTTCAGGATGGTTTAGATAAGGGTTTGTCCGCACGTTCCTTGAAAGGTCAAATCTCTGCTCTTTCTGTTCTTTTTCACAGAAAGATTGCTATTCTTCCTGATATTCATTGTTTTGTACAAGCTTTGGTTCGTATAAAGCCTGTCATTAAGTCAATTTCTCCTCCTTGGAGTTTGAATTTGGTTCTGGGGGCTCTTCAAGCTCCTCCATTTGAACCTATGCATTCATTGGATATTAAATTACTTTCTTGGAAAGTTTTTTGTTCCTTTTGGCCATCTCTTCTGCCAGAAGAGTTTCTGAATTATCTGCTCTTTCTTGTGAGTCTCCTTTTCTGATTTTTCATCAGGATAAGGCGGTGTTGCGAACTTCTTTTGAATTTTTACCTAAAGTTGTGAATTCCAACAACATTAGTAGAGAAATTGTGGTTCCTTCATTATGTCCTAATCCTAAGAATTCTAAGGAGAAATCGTTGCATTCTTTGGATGTTGTTAGAGCTTTGAAATATTATGTTGAAGCTACGAAATCTTTTCGTAAGACTTCTAGTCTATTTGTTATTTTTTCCGGTTCTAGAAAAGGCCAGAAAGCTTCTGCCATTTCTTTGGCATCTTGGTTGAAATCTTTAATTCATCTTGCCTATGTTGAGTCGGGTAAAACTCCGCCTCAGAGAATTACAGCTCATTCTACTAGGTCAGTTTCTACTTCCTAGGCGTTTAGGAATGAAGCTTCGGTTGACCAGATCTGCAAAGCAGCGACTTGGTCCTCTTTGCATACTTTTACTAAATTCTACCATTTTGATGTATTTTCTTCTTCTGAAGCAGTTTTTGGTAGAAAAGTACTTCAGGCAGCGGTTTCAGTTTGAATCTTCTGCTTATGTTTTTCATTAAACTTTATTTTGGGTGTGGATTATTTTCAGCAGGAATTGGCTGTCTTTATTTTATCCCTCCCTCTCTAGTGACTCTTGTGTGGAAAGATCCACTTCTTGGGTAGTCATTATCCCATACGTCACTAGCTCATGGACTCTTGCTAATTACATGAAAGAAAACATAATTTATGTAAGAACTTACCTGATAAATTCATTTCTTTCATATTAGCAAGAGTCCATGAGGCCCGCCCTTTTTTTGTGGTGGTTATGATTTTGTATAAAGCACAATTATTCCAATTCCTTATTTTATATGCTTTCGCACTTTTTTCTTATCACCCCACTTCTTGGCTATTCGTTAAACTGAATTGTGGGTGTGGTGAGGGGTGTATTTATAGGCATTTTAAGGTTTGGGAAACTTTGCCCCTCCTGGTAGGAATGTATATCCCATACGTCACTAGCTCATGGACTCTTGCTAATATGAAAGAAATGAATTTATCAGGTAAGTTCTTACATAAATTATGTTTTTC